>NC_056726.1:1788514024-1788611524 GCF_019279795.1 Protopterus annectens | reverse complement strand
TCACAACCCCTTTTCCCATTTTTGTACATATCTCCATTATGAAAATATACAATAATGTATCCTTTACTGAAATAGGATGACTCTCAATCTCTATGCTTTTCTTATAGACCTACATCATTACAGAATGTTGATTACAAAATGTCTATTGTTAATACTTGCCAATAGATTGAAAGTTATACTGCCTATGTTAATAGTGGAAGATTTTATTGGCTTTATATTAAATAGGCAAACACTGGATGACATGAAAAGAATAATTACTGTAATTGATTATGACAATAACAATAAACAACAGCTATAATTAGTCTGGATCCAGATAAAGTATTCAATTAAGTAAACTAGTTGTATTTAACTACATTATTAGAAACAGACATATTTTCAAATAATTGTACATATCATATAAGTCATTTTATCAAAATTCATTTTCATATGCTAAAAATTGTTTGTGTCTTTCGGCTTTTCCCGATTAGGGATCGCCACAGCGGAACTCCAGTCCGCTAATGATTGGCAGTAGAGTTTTACGTGCCAGCTTGCTGGGCCTAATGCACAACCTTCAACAAAGGAACGCCCGTTTACGCATGCCGCCACACAGAAGATGCTCTAACTGAGAATCGAACGGGCAACGTCTAACTGTGAGGCGACAACGCTACCGCAGCACCACCACTGCAGTACTAGGATCCTTTATTTCTCAATCAATAAAGATAAGCAAGGACATGAAACACGATTGTTTCTTGTCTCTTTTACTATTTTCTTTGGCTATGGAGCCTTTATTCAGTTGCATAAAACTTAACAACAGTATACCTGGATTTAAAATACACGATCAATGAATTTACAAAATTCAGTTAGTTGCTGATGATATACTAGTAACGATATGTAATATTGATTCTTAACTAATAAATATGAACAATCCATCAACATATTTTGAACTGATGTTGTGTCTAAAGTTCAGCCAGAAAAATTTAAACCTTATTAACAAAGCGTTACTTTATTTGATGAAAACAAATAGAAAATTTAAATGTGATAGTAAAGAGATTAAATTATTATGGGTTACTCTTATACACAATCATAAAAAACTAGCAACAAGAAATTATAAAAATATTTAGACAGCATTAAAACAATTATAAATGCATGGAATAAGTTATTCTTTTTTATGAAGATAAGTTGAATTTTAATAAAAATAGCTATTTTACCCAAAACACTGTATATTACATAGACAATGTCTTCAGTTCCTTCTAAAGAATGCATTAAAATGTACCAACATTTGTTTGAATTTCTGATGGCACCCCAACAAACTTGGGGCATCATGTAAGAGAATGAAAAAATGGTAAAATAGGATTTCCTGACATATAAACTTATGCTATAGCTTCAATTATTAAAACAGTAGCATTATGGTTAAAATTCTGATTATTCAGATAATTGAAAAAATGCTTGAAAACATTTGGTTAAATAAAGGAAAATATCACTTTAAAGCATATGCAAATCTGGAATAATAAAAAGTGGTTGTTAAAAAATATTTATTTAAAAACAATAACCCAACAGATTTGACTTACATAAACAACATATTAAAATACTTAGACATGTTAAATATCAATACCTGGAGATAAAAACATGATATTTCACATTATTCCCTATAGCATTTATACTAGAATGTATAGACACTGAACTTTCAGAAATGCTAAGCTTAAAATAATAGTTACTTGATCTTTTAGAATCAAATATTAAAAGAGACTAAAGTGCTTAATGTAGACTACTTAATGAAGAAAATGATTTGGATATGGAAAACTGTCTTATAGCAAAAAATCAACAGACAGTCCTTAGTCTCTGAAGTTGACAATATCGCATATAATTAATAAAGAATATCCCCCCATATTTGATTTTGCTGTCTGTTATCTGCAATGCAAATCATGTTTTGTCCAATACAGCTTGTTCGGCCTATCCAGTGTAAGTACACAAATTGCAGTTTGCTCTGTTTAATGCAAGCAAGAAAGTTGCTGTTTATTTTGTACAGTGCAAGCAAGAAAGCTAGCATTAGTTCTGTGCAATGTAAGTACGGATTTTTATGTCTTCCAGTCTGTACAGTGCAGCCAAGGTTCTTCCGTCCAAAGCAAGAGAGCAAGTACAGTTTGGTGTTCATTTAACTTCTGCATAGAGAGTGCATATAGAAGCCAGGCAAATTAAATCTCTGTAAGCCTTATTCAGTGGAGAAGTCATGGAGCAATGCATCATGAAAAAATAGCAAGGTAAGGTACCCTACCAATAAAAATGAAATGTGAACAGAGCTTTAATACTTGACTTGGTCTATCTTGAAAACTTGTCTTCTGAATAATTACTCTGCAGGTTGCCATTAGTCGTCACTGTCTCCATTGCACAGAATGTGAGTGTAGGCTGTCCCCTCTTCAGTCTACTTATTGTAAAAGGAACACCTGGCTAGTATGCTGAGGATAGTATGTATACATGTCTTTTACACACCTACATCATACAGCACATCACATTAGGAGTTATTATTTTACCAATTAGTCTGTACATTATTATACATTCATTATTAATTACTATTAAGTTTAGTAATCAATTTTCAAAATGAAAAAATGACCTTGACAAACCCTATCAACCAACTGTACTGATATAATGTCCTGGCAAGAAACAGAGCCAAGGGTTGCCACAACATCCAGCAATTACCCACTAGTGAGTAGCTCTATGGAATAACTCAGTGCAAGAACCAAAAGTTAAAAGAGGGGGATTTATCTCTCTATCACATAATGCCCTCAGATTTAGCACTAGTGCCCAGCAAGTTATAGGTTCATAGGTGGTTCACAGATGGTAGCTAAGCTTAGCCTAGATTTACTAAAACATTGTTGACATATGTTGATTCAACAAGAAATTTTGCAGTTAAGATATAGGCTTGTACACACCAAGCATTCACAGGCTGTCCCTGTCCATTAGGCGCAAAGATGTCAAACCTATATTACATTTTTGATTTTCCATCCATTGGTTCAAGTTACATTTGAATAGGGAAGCCTGTTTCAGAGATGGGGTAATCTTTGAGACACATACCTGAACCTCCAACATGTCCTGTTTCCATTGCAGTTGAGGTTTATGTCCTTAGATAGGGTATGTCTGATGGTATTTGTTTTGTGGATGTGCAACAGATCCACTCATGTAAGATCAGAGCATGCCTTGTAGGCATAGATTGCTGCACAGCAGTCTGTATGACACTTAGCAGAGGGATAGGGCTTTGAGACAGTCCACATGGGACTTGTTGTTTACTCCCTGCATGCTTTTTTGTAAGTACCTCTGTATTGTCTCAAGCTGTTACAAGTGGCTAGTCAGGTATATATTGAAGGGCGTGTTGTACTTGACTGGTCTGATGAAAGCCAAATACAGTGGAACAATGACCTTCTTGGACCTGGATGCCATGCGCTTACTTATAAGTTGTGCAATGTAGAATGGTGTTTTCACCACAGCAAATATGTGGTAATCAAATGTCAGTTTGCTGTCAAAAAGTGTTCCCAGATTCCTGACCACTGGGTTTACTTTTAGGGATGTATTATCAATTAGATAATTTTTAGGGGTGGCCATCTTTCTAAAGGATACTATTATGAATTTGTTTGCAATGAGTTGTAATCCATGGGTCTGGCTGCAGGTGGGTGTCTGAGCCAGGCCCTCTTGAAAGCTATCTATGTAGATTCAATGACCATTCCTAGTTTGGAGTTATGTGCAAACTTGGTCAGCCAAAGGTCATTGATACTTGCCTTTACTTCAGAGAAGTAGAGTCCAAAAAGGAAAGGACTCAGTATTGATCCCTGTTTGACCCTGCTAATGACTGACCTCTTTGTGGAGATGGATTACCCTCTCCTAACTACTTGTGTCATATCAGTGAGCTGGCTGACTATCCATTAGGTGACATATAGATTTATGCCTAATTTTGTAAGTTTGTGTACAATGCACACATGAGATACTGTGCCTACTGTTTTGCCCTCTTCCATAGCTTTAGTGACCTACTTGAAGAAGTCTACTAGGTTTAAGTAGGTATGACCTGCCTTTGACAACATAGAACTGGGTATTGCCCAGAATCTTAGGTTTCCTATGTCATTGTTTATCAGATCCATGCTAATTCTTTCCACAGCCATGCATATGAGAATAGTCAGAGTTATGAGTGTGTAGTTAACTGGGTACACTGAAGACCACCTTATATAGAGCTGTTGCAGTCCTCCACTTGTTTGGCATGGAGCCTGTCTGGAGGCTGTAGAAAAATGGAGATCCTAGTGGGCTTGACAGGTCATGTCTCGTAATATTCAGGAGGCATCCTGAAATATTATCAGGGCCCACTGAAGCAGTGTTCTTGGCCTTAAGATAATGCAGCAAGGACCTGTTGCCTAGTGATATTTGGTGGTGAAATGGTGGAGTATAGTTTCTGAGGGGGTGACTCTGGATGATGGGGAGGGTTAAAACTGGAGCTAAATTTATCAGTGTGAGCAAATTTAGTATATCGTTTGACTCTGTACAGGTGGTTCCTTTCACCATTAGTTCCACACATTCTTGGATATTGCCTTTAAGGTTGTGGACATAACTGAAGAAAACCTTTTGGTTTTCATTAGTTTGGGAGGCTGGTTTTACCCCAAATTTGGTTCAGTGGACTTGATTATTCTCCTGAGTTGCTTGTTCTGATTGATAAGGGAGCTTCTACCTTGCTGGGCAACACCCTTCCTGTTTTTGGTCACGATTTTCTTTCCTTTGTTATATAAGCTGTTTATAGTGGAATTTCCTCCAGGGTGGCTTGCTTTTGGAGGTTGTTCTATATTTATTTTGGGTAGGTACAGCTGACTCTATGCTGCTATTTACAAGATTGTACAGGAATTCTCTGAACAATTCTGCATATGCAGCTGTGCTCCTAGGGTTTGCGGGGCTTGGAATTTTGCTACACTGTCACTTAGTTGGAGGTAGGTTAGCCTTGGAATAGTTTTTAAAAGTTTCAGAGTTAGCTGTAGTCCTGGGCTTAATATTTATTTTAAACTTGACAATTTTATGGTCAAATCTGCCCAGTGAGGACTGTATACTAGGCAGAGAACATTATTTCCCCATGTTTATGTGGACCAGGTCAAAGATATTTGTGACCCTTGTGAGCATGCAGATTAGCTGTTCAAGGGTGTTTGTGATAATGAAGTCTAGGAATCTCTGGGCCTGCATGTTTGAAGTCATGGATGATTTCTAGTTAATAATTAAAGTTGTCCACAAATACTGTAATGGGTTGAATGGGGAGTGTCTCTAGTAAGTTCATGTATGAGGTTTGAGCTTTCTGGGTCAAGGCCGGATATGGACTTTATTTATGGTAAGCTGTAAGTGGAATAGCTGAAGTGTGTCAGCCTTTTTGGCCAGCCTTGAGATATGTTTGTGTTTGATATAAACTGAGATTTCTCCACGTTTAGACCCTACCTACACAGTAGCTGGTCTAATTATGTGGAAGGCATTATAACCTTACACTTCTGGGGTTCCCTCTTCAGCTTTAAACCAAGTCTTGGCACAAATGTCTGTATTGTCTAGGATAAGTAGAGTTTGCAGGGAGTAGAGTTTCCTGTTTATACTCCTGGCATTCAGCAGTAACACGTTCAGATTATCTGAGCTGGTTTAGCTATGCAGGTAGGTTTATTAGGTTAGTACTGCCTAAAAAAGGCACTATGGGGGTGGACAAGGTTTTCAACCAATATTTGAAAACCTAGGGTAGACAAGGTGCAGACCATCCCTGGCCAAACAATTTGGTCTGCCTATCATATCATCCCAAGCAGGCAAATATTGTACTCTCCTTGTAGTAATAGCAACAATTAAGCCAATTATTAAAGTGGACTATCTTCTGTTGAAAATGTGACCTCATCATACATCTCAACTCTACAGATTTTTACAGAATGTCCAGATTTTTGCCTCACATTTTTGGTCTGTATTTCATAAAATTGTAGTTTTCTGGCAAATTGTTGGTAAATCATTGAGGATTAAAGTCAGAAAACAATGGCAGGCATTTGAGTTTCAGACTTCATACCTTTCAGAAAATCACGTTAATGCAAAACCTGTTATTCAATCAACTTTTTAAGTTTGTAAGAGGAATATTTAAAAAGTAACCCTATTTTTGGGCCTTGTCCTCCCATTATTTTTGTCTTTGTCCAGATTTTTTGCTCTAAGAGTTTGAGAGGTATGGACATCATCCTTGGAGAAGGTAGAATGCTGCTCAGTGCTGGGCTCATACCTAGCTGGGACACATACTCCTAGAGCTCTACCATGTCTCTCTTCATATAGTGCAGGGAAGTATGTCTCAGGTCATTTACACCCACATGGACTATGTTGGAGTCATGGTGGTACTTGTGTTGCATTGACATGAGTGCATGCATTGAGCATAACACAACTATTCAGAGACTGTGTATCTTGTGATTAGCTCTAAAATGAAGCTGACAAATTTACCCAGCAAGCACTGCTAACTAAATCTGAAAATCAGAAAATAAGTGAACCTTCATAAACATACATGTATTGCACAAGACAAAGGGCCTGTTTTTTAATATTAGTGAATTTTCCTGAGGCTACCTAACTCACAGATAGCAGATGTAGTGGTCCAAAACTTAAATACAGTTCTGTATACTATCTTTCTTGCCAGTAATTATAAATATATTAAGTCTAAGTGTGATTAAGCAGGAGAATATATATGTTGAACAGAATGGCATTTAGCTGCTGAACTGCAAATGAAAAATGTGTGTTGTCTGTGGGAGGACATGAGAAAAGTGATCAGCATCTGGAAGGAGGGACACATGCTGTGATACATATATGCATCAATGACCTCTTAGAGGGTACAGTTTGGGGGCTAGCAAATGGGGTCAGACAGACAGCAAACTGATGCCGAGATCGGGAGTTGGAGGAAGCCGTCTCAGAACTGCTATTTGTACCACCTGACAGCACTCCCAGAAAAGAGAGGGTCAGGGAGTTCAGTTCCTGGCTTCAGTATTGGGAACTGGAGAAGGGCTTAGGATATCAGGAAGTTGGTAGAGGGGCTGGTAGGGCTACCCACTTTATGATGGGGACAGGCTACATCTTAGTCTAAAGGAGACTGAGACGATCAGAGGTATGTTTGGAAAGGTACATATTGGTGAAACTAAGACTGAAATGAGAGGGCATGCCACAGTTGCAGAAAACAAGACAGAGAGGCAGAAGAAAGAAGGAAAAAGGGACACAGAACATAGCAAGGAAGAAACAGGGATGACTCAGAACATACTACAGAATACAAGGTTTCTAGTTAAGAAGTTGCAGTAGCTGCAGGCAGGAGGGTGGACACTGCTATTTTCTTTAAATCTATTTATTAACCAGATAACCCCACTGGACAAATAGTCCCTTTTCAGGGGCAAGGAAGGATCACTGCCTGGATAAGTGACTTGATCAGAGTCAAGCAGTAGGCAAATAAAGGTGGAAGGAAATCAAACCCTGTACGATGACAAACTAAGCAGCTTATTAGCAGCATAGAGCTTTGACCTTCTGTGTTAACATCCAGATGTTACTGCAGAAGCATGGGCCACTGACAATAGGGGTGGGACATGATGTTGGTTTGGTATATATTGTTCAGAATGACACAGAATGGAGAGCTGCAGGTGGAAGGAGTGTGTCAGTTGTGAGGCTGCAAAGAATGTAAGACACCAGGAATTGGGGTCACATCCTTGGGTACATTTCTTGGGAGTTAATGTAGAGCAAGGAGGGAGGATTTTAGTTGGGTTCCTATCAGTTTGTCAAACCTTCAGCAGTTCGAACACCATATGTTCGAACTGTGAAGTTCGAAAACTGATTATCATGAAGCCGCGGAACACTGGGCCATTTCTGTGGCTTCACAATTTCCAGCACTGTGGTGGAAAGTTACGGGTCGGGTTCAGGTAAGTGTGCGATTGTGCGGACGTTAGGGTTATGGCACGGGTTAGGTGAGTTAGGGTTAGAGTGCGGGTGAGGTGGGTGTGTGATGGGTTTGGGCGGGATAGGTGAGTTAGGGTTAGGGCACGGGTCATATGAGTGTGCGATAGTGACGGACCTTAGGGTTAGGGTTTGGGTTAAGGTAAGCAGATAGATAGTAGTGTATGTACAGTTTAGTGTAGGGTTAGATGTAGGATTTTAAGTGTATGTGTGTGGATTGCTGTTTTTTTGGTGTGCTTGTGTTGTGTGTGTGTTTCTTGGAACAGCGATTTTTTTCCCTGAGAAAAAAATCGCTGTTCTAAGCCTTCAATGGTTTTGCACTTCGAGGTTAGAAGTTCAAACATATGGTGTTTGAACTTCTGCCGTTTCGTCGAAGTGATATAGACCCTTTTAGTGGACTGATACAGTGCATTAGACTCCAAGACACATCAAGGCAGGAGGATACGAGACTAAAGAAGTTAATAAAGGAATGGTAAGAATAACAGAGTAATAGTCATAAGAGATGTGAGCCTTCCAATAGCACACTGGGAGATTCCAGTTTTCAGCTTATAGAGGGAGATGGAGTTGACTGAAGTCTTGAGCGTTCAACCAAATGTTGAAGGACTGTTCCAGAAATGACAGAAGAGTGGATATTATCCAAAATAAAATGGAAGGGATTAGGGATACACATATGAAGGCAACAATAACCAGGTGATGATGCTGCTGAATGACAAAGTGGGGGGAGGGTAAGAACACAAAAGTAAAGACAATGGTGTATAATTTTAAGGAAATGGATTATGATTAATCTGGAGAGAGTCAAAATGAGTTAAGGGGTTCTGGAAAAATTAAGAGAGTAAACACGGAATTGTAATGGGTCAGGAGTACACTACTGAGGGGTACAGGAAAGGGTCTGAGAAGGAGGCAGGCATGCATAGGTTTATACAGGAAGAGCTTATATCCCTGGACTGTTGTGAAGGCAAGAGAGACCAGGTATTCAACTGCCAAGCTTGTACACTAATTCACAGATACAATAATAATTAAATATCTAACTAAAATGAAAACATGCTTTGGGATGAATTGTTGTATTACATTATGAATAATGCACGTTTACTGAAAACCGTGAAAGTGGTTATGCTAAACAAGAAATTATGCTACTTTTACTGCAGTCATCTTCATAAAATGCTTTGAAACTCATTGATCATTGTTGCTGTCAAAACTTCACACAGAACACCAAGTCCTTTGTAAACCCTTTAATACACTTGCTGTAGCTGTCTTTTATATTGATTAAATTTGCCACCACTGCAGATGAGTACAGTGAATTACTCTGACAAAAATGAAAATACCTTGACAGTTTTCAGACAGTAACAGAACAATGCACTGAATGTTAAAATAACACTGAAAGCAATCCTCCACATACATGAAATAAATATTTCATAAGAAATATAATACTACTGCAAAGTAAAAGGACTAATAATTCTCACATTGCTGTACCATCCAAAAATATGTAAAAATAAGCAACCTTTAGAATACTGGTTTTGTTATGTTCATTGCATAATAAATAAGACATCACTCTAACAACTTTATATTTTCTAATGTTTTATGAAATATGGTAATTCATATTTTACATCACGGCATTAATTACTTTTAATGGAAAGCTGTTGAAAACTTTAAATGAAGCACCTTTTATAAAGACAAAATATGTTATCTGGTGGCATCCGTAAAGGACTGTCATAGACTTAGCTTTTTTAAGCGAGTAGAATTGTTAATAATTTGTTTGGTCAGTTATTTTTGCCTAAAAAAAGAAGTCTTTGAGACCAGTGGGAAAAATGGGAATGTGAGCACAACACTAGAAACTCGAAGGTATTTCAGCTCCACCACCAGCTAATAGAAACATCTCCTAGAAGTTGATTTTGTCTGGCAGATAGCACTGAGGCTCAGCTACATAATTGTTCTATAGTCTTCACACATGCTGTTTTGAGTTGCTGCCATTTTTCCTCAAATCTGCTTGTTTGCCCTTTTTCCTGAGGTACTAGGGCCCTGATATATTTCTTTGAACTCTTGCATTTTAATTCCAGTCAGCCTCCATGTCTTCAGCCTAGTCTCTGATCACCTTAGAGCCTTCTTTGACCACTTCTTGCAGCTGATTGTGGCACCAACAGTTTACGTCATGGGCCAGTTGTTCATTATGAATAATTTTGTAATCTGCAATTCTATCTCAATAAACTTTTCTCACTAAAAGGAAGTCTACTGGAGTTGCATGTTGACAACTCTTGTATATGGTCTTGTGACTGTCTCTCTTGCTGAACCATGTGTTGTCTGCCATCAACCCATTTGCAGAAATGCAGAAAATTATCCAAACAAAGAGTGAGTGCAAGAAAAAGTGGAAGACAAAAAAGATGGGCCAGGCTAAGAAGAAATATTAATTGGCTAAGACAGAGGTTAAGACAGCAATCACAATAGCAAATAACAATGCATCAGAGAATTTCTATCAGCTTCTGCAACGTGACTCAGCAGAAGGCACAAGGAAACTCTTATCAGGTTTTAAGGCAAAGACTGAAAGATAAAGAAGATGGCCATGAGACCCCATTCCTAAGGGATGCCACCACCAAAATGCTCATCAATCCACAGATCATCAAAAACAGGCAGCATGAGTAATTCGCACAGCTTCTGAATGAAGAACACCTCACAGAAGCTGTTCTGCCTCATACCTAGCCTACGATGAAAGACGAAGAAAAGCCCACGCTAGAAGAATTAAGAACAGCATTAATGAAAATTAAGTCATGGGAAGCAGCAGGCTCAAATGAGGTCTCAGAAGACATGCTAAAAATGTTGTATGAGTTTGAGCAGAAATGGCCCCTGACGGTACTCACAAAAATATGGAGAGAAAGGTATATCCCAGATGCCTACAGAATAAGCATCCTAGTGCCAGTGCACAAGAACAAAGGAGATATTCACAACTGTGGGCAGTAATGGGGTATCAAACTCCTGCTGATCGATAAACCAATACACAGAATAGTAGAAAGTAAGGTTGGAGATGAGCAGTTCACATTCAGATCAGGATGTAGCACAGTTGACCTAATGTTTGCACAGAGACATTTTGTGGAGAAGAAGCTAGAGATGAGGAAAGAATTCAAATGGGCATTCCTAGAATTGAGAAAGCATACAACAAGGCTTCACAAAAACTGATTTGAGTAGTCCTGTGATAATTCAAAGTCCCCAAACAGTAGTAGAATTACTGCTAGCTATATACAAGACTCATAGACAGGTTTTTGGGTTACAGTGGGTGTGAATTAGGGTTCATCTTTGAGCTCACTGCTGTCTATATTAGGGATGGGCTACATTAGCAGACAGCTTGTAGGGGACAGATAAATAAAGCTGCTGTATATAGACAATGTGGCATTAAAAGCACACTCTGAACAGGAACTCTAGCAAATGATAGGGGAATGGAATGCAGAACTTAAAGCGCATAGGATTAAAATGAGTACAGAAAACATAGATGTGAAGTTGTTCAATCTCTCCATTCATTCATCACTGATGGGTTCGGAGCTGATCCTCGGCTCCGACATGGCCATTTAGCAAAGCTCAAAGTTTACCAGTAGCTCAAGACCAAGCTCCTTATCCCAAGATGCACTGCTGGAATGACCTCAGATCTAGTTTGCCGCGGCACTGATCTCTTGGTTTCCAGCGTTGCTTGAGACTTATTCAATGAATTAGCAAGTTTTTCTTAAAAATGTTCTTATATTTTCATATCTAGACTACTGCTTAGTGTTCCCTTATCCAAAATATTACCTTCTTTTTGGGCCTCATTAGTTTTCGTGGCCTTTTCTTTGCTAGTGTTGGCTTTGGCCTTTAGTAGTGCAGCTTTAGCACAATTTTGTAGTTCGGTATTATTAACTGAATATACGGTTATTTTCTTGTGTTGTTATATTTATATATATATATAAATATATATATATATATATATATATATATATATATATATATATATATTTAGATTTATATATACAGTGTGGCCTTTTGGGCATTGTTAATATTGTGTGTGTTTGCTTAGTTGTTATTGTTTAAAGGGTGATAAGATTTGTTTATTATTATGTCGGAAGATAAAAACAGACATCCTAAGTCTGGTTTCAAAAAATGTCCAGACTGTGGACAAAAGATGTCTGTCACAGAAGGACACGTTCAATGTGTTTATTGTCTGGGTGAGGTGCACCCTCAGGAGTCCTGCAGTATCTGCCACTCCTTTTCCACTAGGGTGCGTGCTGAGAGGAAGAGAAAGCTCATGGAGCGGGTTTTTTTAAGCATGCCTTTGTGGAAGCTTTGACTGACCAGGATGGAGCCAGCAAGTCATTGAAGTCCTCCAAATCCTCTTCAGACTCTAAGCCAAAAAAGTTTAAGAAAGTGGAACTTGATGTGACTTCGGCTCCACAGCCTTCGGAGCCGACAGTCTTTTCATTTCGGACCCGGGACACTGCCTTGGAACCAGTCTCCGAATCCCCTTTACATTACTCCAGTCGGCACCATCAGTGCATTCCTCCAGGTCCTCTGTTAGTCTTTCAGATTCGGACATGGACCGACTGATACAGAAGCTCTTAAAGGCACCAGGCCTAGCTAAATTGCTGTCAGTTCTGACCCAGGCGTCGGAACCGAAGACTACTACCCAGAAATTGACTGCTCCTCCTCCGAGCCATATCGATTTTTCAGAGCCGGAAGAGACCGACCTGATGATTGTAGAACCCTTGGAGCTGACACCTTTTCCAGTGTCATCGGCTCCATCTACTTGGACGTCCTCGGCGCCGACTGGGGACTCTAGGAGCCAACACTCTCCGGTCGGGTCCGGGGAAGATAGTCGCACTGACCTGTCGGTGCTTACTCTTCCTCTCGGGGCCTCGGCACGGGTGAGCTTGGCTCCCACCTCAGGCTTGGAGCCCACGTATCGGTGCGGGAGGGGATCACGGTTCCTTCGGGTCCATCGACTCTTTCTCATCAGAGCCATGACGCTTTTGAAGCCATGAGGTGAGTACTGTCTCCTAAGACTTCCTCATCACCAGGTCTGGCCTCTTCTTCCCCTAAAGTGCCTGTGTCTGCTTCTGTTTCCATCAGCCACCCCAAGCATGGAGACCCAGAGCCTCAGGTAGCCCCATTGGGTGCCTCCTGCTCCAACTGAGGAAGTTCCCAGAAAAGAGAGTGTGCAAGAGGAGGCACTTGGACTCCCCACAGGAGTCACTGACATCTGACACTGACTTGGATGAGTCAGAAGGGTCCCCTCGATCCCCCTCTGAGGACATCTCCTTTGCAGAGATCCTTGAGATCCTTAGGCAGAGGGATGATTGGCAGTCCAAAAACCCTACCGAGTATGAGTTGGGTCTTGCGTCTCAACCTTCCACCTCCTGGGTGTCTCCACCCTATGATGAGCTTATGCAACTGGTCTCTCATAGGGCATGGGAGTCTTCGGAGTCCATGGAGCCTGTCCCTTGCAGGCTGAATAAGTTTATCTCTGCCCCAGTGGATAAAACCTTCTTGTCTAAGGGGGTCCCTGTTGATGCCATGGTGGTGGCGGCAGCCACCAAGAAGGAATTGTCTGAAACTTCTGCGTCTATCCATCCTCCTAACAGAGATTCTAGGATCATGGATAGATATGGGAAACGCATGTTCAGTTCAGCGACTTTCACTCTTCGATGACCCATTTCACCAGACTCAAAGAGATCTCCTTAAGGAGTTGGGAGATGTTCTTCAGGGTGTTGTAGCTGCAGGTGTCACTGACAAAGTTTCTGCCCAGCTTGCTACACTTAATTCCATTGTGAACTTGTCCATGCGTCTCATATCATATGCAGCAGATGGGTCAAGTAGGGCTGCAGGAGCAGGGATTGCTCTTTGTAGGCATGCCTGGATGCACATCTGTTCCTTCGTGGAGCCCTTCAAGTCTTCATTCGTAAATACCCGGTTTGATGGCTCATCCTTGTTTGGGCCTAAGGTAAAGGAAACATTGACCAGGTGTGAACAGAAGGGAAAGACTCTGTCTGCCGTCGGAGTCCATTTTTCTACCCCTACTTGGCCTTACCCCAAAGGCCAAAGGGGAGGAAAGATGTGGTTCTCTAAAGCCCAAGGAGCCTTTCATGACCCACATGGAGAATAATGGAAGACACCGCCCTTGTGGCAGAGGGGGTCCACAACACCAGGGTGACAGAGCTCATGTCTCTGGTCAGCCCTACCAGCGCTTCTGAGAGGAGGCCCAATTGTCCTGCTGTGGAGGTGGTTGGGGGTTGCTTATCTTTGTACCCAAAAGCCTGGCTCAATATTACAAATGACAGATGGGTACAAAACAACATTTCCAGAGGGTATTTCATACTGTTCTCTGCTCCACCCATTCCCGTCAAGAGAATCCTGGATGTTCCACCCAGTTACAGGGAACAAGCAACCACAGAGGTCCTCAAGTTGCTAGAAAAAAAGAGTCATCCAGCCAGTCCCAGCAGACCAAACAGGATTCGGAACTTACTCAAGATTCTTTTTGGTTCCAAAGAAAATAGGGGACTGAAGACGCATTTTGGACCTCAGCAGACTGAACCAATTTGTAAGAAAAGAGAAGTTTTGGATGGTCACACTTCAGTCCATACTTCCCTTTTTAGGGAAGGACAATTGGATGTGGTCAATCGATCTCAAGGAGGCGAACTACCATATAAAAATGGCCAGACCGTCCAGAGATCATCTGCATTTCTGGCTGGGAGCCAGTCACTACCAGTTTCAAGCCCTGCCCTTTGGTCTCACTACAGCCCCCAAAGTGTTTACCAAATGTATGGCAGTGGTCATGGCTCACCTGTGGTGTCTAGGATTCCAGGTGTTTCCGTAACTAGACGATTGGCTCCTTACCTCCACCACCAGGCATCAACTGATTCAGGCAACAGAATCCACTCTGACACTCTGCAACCACTTAGGTATTACGGTCAACTTCGAAAAGTCTGCCTTGTCGCCATCACAGCATATCATCTTTATAGGGGCAGAGTTAGACACTTCAACCACTACTCTACGCCTTCCACTTGAAAGGGTATCAATTCTTTGCCAACACATCACTTCTTTGGTGTCAAAGAACAGAGCTCCAGCCACAGAAGTCTTGAAAGCACTAGGTTTGATGGCGGCAGCAATATTGGTCATTCCACTGGCGAGGATGCATATGCGGATTCTTCAATGGCTCCTTTTCATGCAATGGTCTTACCAGGAATTGTCAATGAACCATATGATTCTGATTACAAACTCTTGCAAGAGGGATCTTCAGTGGTGGTTGAAGTCTCTACATGTCACAATAGGATGCCCCTTTGTACTCCCCCCTTCAGTAGCCACTGTGACCACGGATGCTTCCCTGATAGGGTGGGGGGGGGCATTTTCAGGGAAAGACTGCCCAAGGCACATGGACGGCTCAAGAGTCACACTTGCATATCAACGTTGTAGAGATGAGAGCGGTACTTCTGGTGTTGCAGTACTTTCAGGACTCTCTCCCTCTAGGGACAATTGCCTTACAGACAGACAATATGTCAGTGGTCTGGTATTTGAACAAACAGGGTGTGACCAAATCTTACCCCCTTTGCTGAGAAGCCCCCAGAATTTGGCAGTGGGCTGTGTCATCCCAGCACTTTCTGTTGACAACGCACATCGCGGGGAGATCCAACATGATAGCGGACAAGCTGAGCAGGGCAATTTTGTTGCCTCATGAGTGGTCCCTCAAACAGGAGATTGTAGACAGGATTTTCTGCAAATGGGGCCAGCATTGCTGCAACCTTTTTGCCAGCCACATCAACACCAAATGCAGAAGCTACTTTGCCCTGATACCCCCTCCAGGAGAACCCTCGAGGGATGCACTCGTACACGATTGGCCCCCGGGTCTCCTCTATGCATTTCCCCCAATTCTGCTGATAGCCAGATTTTTACAGAAAGCAAAGTTGCTGGGAGGGACTGTCATTCTTATAGCCCCTCATTGGCCTCGACAGAATTGGTTTCCATTTTTTTACCATCATCTCTTGGAGGATCCATGGATCCTGGACCCAGTTCCGGACCTTCTGACTCACCCATCAGGGGACCTCCATCCTTCCTTACAGTCACTGAAGCTAACCACTTGGCTGCTTCAGTTCCCCATATAGCCAGGCTTCATAATCTTTCATATGGTACAAGTCAAATTTTGTTGGCCTCCCACAAACCTTCCACCAGAAAATTGTATGGTAGTAAGTGGAAGAGATTTTCCATTTGGGCTTCTAACAAGAACCTTGACCCTTACAAAGCTCCATTGTCATCCATACTACAATTCTTGACTGAGGTTTTTCACGAAGGAGCAGTAGCCATATCTAAATTTCATCTAGGTATTGATGGCCTAAATATTATGCAACACCAGTTGTCCAAGGCCTTCCTCAAAGGTACTTTTCACATGAGACCTCCAGTGAAGACTCCTTATTCTCCCTGGAGCTTGAATTTCATGCTATCCTGTATTGTTCTTCCTCCTTTTGAACCAGCATCATCTAGTGAGCTCAAGTTTCTGTCTTGGAAAACTATTTTTCTAGTGGCCATTACTTCTGCCCGCAGGGTGTCAGAGCTTCAGGCATTATCTATCAAGCCCCCCTATATGATTTTTCATCCTGACAGAGTATCCCTTAGAACTAATCCTTCCTTTTTGCCTAAAGTATATTCTGAGACAAACATCAACCACGTTATTGAGTTGCCTGTGTTTTTCCCCAACCATTCCAACAAATTAGAATACATGCTGCACAAACTTGATGTTCACAGACAGCTTAGATATTATCCGGACAGAACAAAAGACTTCAGAAAGTCAGACCAGCTTTTTGTTTCATTCTCTGAAGCCAGAAAAGGCAGACCAGTGGCTAAAACAACCCTTTCTAAGTGGCGTTTGGATTGTATCACCTACACTTACTCATCTGCTAATAGGTCTTTGTTGCATAAAGTGAAGGCGCACTCAACTAGAGCAGTCTCTACTTCTTCGGCCTTTCAAGCCAAGTTACCCCTTGATAATATCTGTGCTGTAGCCACTTGGTCTAAGCCTCACACTTTTATCACTCATTACAAAGTGGACAAGGCCTCCAGGGACAGGGTTTCCTTTGGTTCTATGGTCTTGAAAAATGTACTCCCATGAGCCACCCAGGATTTAGGGTGCTAGGGACGCTACCCATCAGTGATGAATGAACAGTGAGATTGAACAACTTCACATAAAGAAGTTATGTACTCACCATAACGTTCCATGTGAGTTGTTCCATCTCGCCTTCATTCTCACGTCCCTCCCTCCTTCCCCCACCTGGCTGACAGTTGACCTGGAGGCTGACTTCATCCTGGTTTTTCAATGTTCTTCCTGTCTGGGGAGATTAGTCCTCTTTCTAGGGTATGGTACTCACAGCAAACAATTTCTGAGGTAATTCCAGCAGTCCATCTTGGGATAAGGGGCTTGGCCTCGAGCTACTGGTAATCTTTGAGCTTTGCTAAACGGCTTGTTAGAGCCGAGGATTGGCTCCGAACCCATCAGTGATGAATGAAGGCGAGATGGAACAACTCACATGGAACATTATGGTGAGTACATAACTTCTTTTTCTGATGGCAACATACGGAGGAAATCAGAAGAAGATGAGAATTGAGATAGAAGAGAAAATAGTACAACAGATTGAAATAGAAGAGAGAATGGTACAACAAATCAACAGCTTCAATCTGGAAGAGATGGTTGAGGAAAAGGGAAGTCTGAAGTAAGAGGTCAAAGCTAGAATAAGCTGCAGTCAAATGTCTGAGTATTAGGGGAAGTGTGTGACAGAAGAATGACAAAAAAACTGAATAGAATTTAAAACTAATACATAGGTTTCCCAAACTTACCATTAGAAAATACAAAGGTAGTTATGAACATGGGTTAGCAACTAATTCAATAGACAACCACAAGGCCTTCTTCATCTATAGTAGAAAGTTTAGAAGTAGGCTACAATTCTGTTCTGAGCATATATCTAATGTTCTTCATTCTCTGACCTCAGGGAAGTTGTTAGTATTCTTTGGGATAAATTGCTTTCCAATTTTACTCCACCCAGACACTGCAGCCTCTGTTCCCCCTTCTACTGCCCTGCTGAGATCAATTTGGAGTATGTTCTTTTGACACTTTCCAAAATTAAGAACTCTACTTCCATGGTTCCCAACTATATTCCTGGATACTCCAGTCAGCAAAACCCCTGAATCATATCTTCAGCCTGAGTCTCTCCACTAGTTATGTCTCTGAAGTGTAGATGGCAGTTGTGTTAACCTTGCATAAATGTGGTCCCTCTATTGATTTTTTTGGGAATTACAGGTGTATTCGTCTCACTAGTATTGTTAGCAAGGCAACTGAATGTACTAGAGATGAAATAATAATGATATAGGTGACCTTATATCCCTGGATACACACGTTTGTGTTTGTAAAAAGGCAGATCATGCTTATTCAACTTGGTTGAGTTTTTGCAAAGGTTACTGAAGCCATGGATAATTGGAATACTTTCCACACCGTTGATCTGGACATTAATTAAGCCTTTGATACTGTCACCCATGCTGGAATGGTTTACCTTCATGCCGATAACGTTATGGTCGACCCCGATTCCGTGAATACCGAACTGCGACTCTTCAAAATGTCAAACAAATTTCCGAACGACAAAATCTCGCTCCCTTTTTGACCCATGTTAGCACCGGTGTGGAGGTGTAGCATGGTTGGAAATGTCAAAATTCGAAGTTTTTTCGACATTTGAAAGATTTTGCGGTTCTGGTTTCGCAGAAACGGTTCGGTGATGTGGCCGGTTGATTATATGTGATCGACATTATGAAGGTAAACCTGCTGGAATTATTGACAAATTCTCCCAACTCAACATTAATCCAGAGACAGTTTCCTGGATTGGTAATTGGTTGTCTGAGGGAACCCATACCGCTAAGGTAAGGAGTATTTGCACTTGACAGAAAAATGTCACCAGAGGTGTCCCACAGTGGTCTGTCCTGGGTCCTCTACTTTTTGGTATGTATATTTCTGTGACATAAAAGATGATATGATTATAACCATGATTATTTAAATTACCTGATGAATGTAAACTGTGAGTGGTTATCAAATTCTATTCTGATACTCAGATTCTACAGCAAGGCTGAACCAAACAAAATGCTTGGTGTATTAATCATAAACGTACCATCAACACCAAGAAATGTGGCATAGTTTCCTTTGGGAAATCTAGCATAATAACTGCCTACCGTATAGACAGTGTTTCACTTAAATTTGACAAATTCATCAGGGATTTGCATATGTATGTTGAGAACAGACTCTCCTATGACCACCATATCAATGTGGTGGTTATAAAATCCTTCTCATTAAGGTCCAAAGAAATAATCTCACTTTATTCATCCTTTCTTAGGCCCATCATTGAATATAAGGCACCCTTTGGCATGTATCTTATTAAGCACCAAAACCAACTTGAAGGACTTCAACCTTTCTTTACTAAAAGATCTTAAATCTCAGTAGTGTTAGCTATTCTGACAAACTAAAACCTCTGTCCCTCTACTCAGTTTTGTATAGACTCCTGAAGGGTGATCTCTACTTAGTCTTCACTGCAATGAATGATCCAGCACGTTTTTAATCCCTTTAACTAAACAGAACCAGTAATACAGCAAGAACCTGCTCTAGAGATCTAAACCTATACTACCATATCAACAACACCAAACTGAGTGAGTGATGCCTTACACGAAGTATACCCTATTTTGGGAATAGGATGTCCTTACTTATCAAGCAGAGCACTTTCCTAGAAACCTTTAAAGCCAGTCAGTATGACTGGATAGGTGATCATAAATTTTCACTGAGGATATGTGGAGGATTTCTGGAGAAGATCTACATAATGAGGGGCATTGTTAGTCTCCAACTAATACTGGAGGATGTGGTTGAGCTTCTTGATGGTGTCCTTTGGCTTAGTAAAAATCTAAAAACTTATGCGTGTCTGTACATATGTGTGTGTGGTTGTGTATACCGTTTTATCTTCTCACTTGCCATAATTTAATTTAAATCCTGCTCAGTGCATTTGCATTGTATTTCCTGCTCTTGTACTACTGATGGTGAAGGCATACACAAGAAAGGTAAGCATTTTTGTGGACTCAGTGTTGTTATGATAATGCTACAAATTCCTTTTCAAGCAATAATAATGACATTGTATGTATTAGTTAAGACACACATTTGTGTAAGATTATGACTCTATTCATGCTGAATTTAATGTTCATTTTGGTGACTGGTGTTTTTAATTTAGCATGATGTCTTGTATTTATTTACATTCCTTATCACTTTATTTCTATCAGCACTAACAACATCTGTAAATTTGTTCAACAAACAGCACTAACTTTCTGACAGAACTGCAATAAATGTATGTTGGCCATAGCTAGTCCCCAGATAGACCAAGCTGTACTTCACAAAAAACAGCTGCAGTAGTTGAGCACTACATTGATTAGGACAGCTTCTTCGGTTCTAACAGTCAATCCATTTAGTAAATATACCATATAGTTCAAGAACTGTGTATTTAAAAAAATTATATCAAGTGAACACAGATCACAAATCTTACTACAAATTAGACAAATGGTTTCATATTGCAATTCTGAAAGGAGTAATTGTGAGTTCTAGACTAAAAAAAAAAAAAAAAGCATAGTCAAACTGAAGGAGAACATTGAATGTCACCAATCAGTTTTTTCAAAGTTATTTATTTAGTTAGTTAGTTGCTTAGTTATTTTTTTACAGGGGAGCAAGATCATCTACATCGCCCAGTCTGAGTGCCTACCCCCAGCCGAGCACTTCTATATGTTTACTCTGGAATCTAAATACCGCAGGAAAAAACAGAACACTCTTGGCACACAACAATATTGGACCTAGAGTACGTAAGTTCCCATTTTCACCAACTGGTTCACCGACAGAATGCATACAGTCAAAGTTCGGGATTCCACCTCCACCAGTAGAGCAGTTACCATTGGGGTACCAGAAGGTTCTGTGCTAGGCCTTCTACTGTTTGGAACCTATTTTTTGGAAGTCCAGGCAAAAGTAGGCAGCCTATGACTTACCAAGTTCACAGATGACTGCAAACTGGGAGCAATCACTAAGTCCCCTAAAGATATTAGCATATTACAGGGAGGGTTAGCACAGACAAATGATTGGTGCCAAAGCCACGGTGTAAAACTAAATGCAAAAAAGTGCATCATTGTCCTCTTTGGCAAAGAGGTAGCACCTGCAAATTACAATATAGGGAGCACCCCCTTAAGCTTGACTCCAGTGGTGCATGACTTGACAACACAAGTTGATAGCAGTCTAAACTTCGATCACCATGTGTCCAAAGTGGTAAGGAAAGCCTTTTATGTTGCATACCTCATAAGTAAGGTCATTGCATCCAAGACCAAGGATGTTATAACTCCTCTGTACTCCACCATCATCAAACCACTAACAGAGTACAACATTCCTTTTACATATGCCTCACCAGACACCTGCAGCAGTTGGAGAGACCACAGAGGTTCCTGACCAAGAGAATTCAGGGACTCCAAAGCATGACCTACATGGAAAGGCTGAAAGCCCTGTTGCTGTACTCTATGTCCTACAGGCTCCAGACAGGTGACCTATGCCTGGCTACAAAACAGTCTCTGTCCCTGCCCTAATGGAAATGCTGAATTTCCACAAATCAAATGGGACAAGAGTCACTCACTCCAGAGATCTCAACCTAGCCTGTGACTTAAACAAAACATGCTGGAGAGACAGATACCCATGACTGCCACTACTTTGGAATAAACTCCCAATTCACAATAAGCAGTGCTTCTCAATGACTCTGTTTAAACTGGATGGGAGACTCTAAATTCACCCCAGAGGTGGCACTTATGTCCCTCATGGACAGAGGCAGCCAGCGCTGATCATAGATTCTCTCTGCAAACAATCAAACCATTTAACAATGGTCAGTTAGGGAACATGAGTATTACACAGCTAGGTTTGTAAGGGCCCTAGGGCCATTAGCCTAATAACCTGCTATGAACTTATGAACATAGTCAGTCTCACTATTCTGGGTCTTACACTTTTTGAGCCTTGGAATTTAAGATTATTACATTGCGAAATACCTGGCTACAGGTTTGAACTAAATCACTTGTTGTTCTAAGTTTAAAACTGAACACAGGATATGACGTACCAAAAGGTGCTGACACTTCTCACATCATTTAACATTTGAAACTATGAAAATTTCAATATAAGCCTCCATTTAGGCTTAGTAACATACAACCATACTGTAAATGAAAGTTTGTTAGATATAGTAAACTCATGTGGGTGTTCATGTGTGTGTCTGTGTGTTATGTGTGCATGTTACCCAAGTGTGCACTAGCTAACATATAAGATTTAACACAAACTCCACTAACATAAGTCTAGAAAAATGAAATGGCAAATAATGAATTCAAAACTGCTGCTGCCATGTTTTGCATATTAACTTTAGGAAAGCTCTGAATTTTGAATTGTTTGAAGTCCTTAAATATGTCAGGCAGTGATAGGGACAGCAATAGCAATTATAATCACAAACACTCTCCGTCTACCAAGTGTCTTTCTACATTGTGACCGTTGATATTTCACACTACTTTAAATGTCTTTTCATTTATCTGTCTGCACTTTGTAAAGCACATGCTAATACTTTCAGATTCAAGCCTATCAAAATTATTTAACAAGTATTTGGCACACAGATACTATATATGTTTCTGCACTCGTGCCGTGTCCAAAATCTCTCCAGATAAGCACGCAACAAACTTACCCATTGATCACTTCCACTCACTGCATTACTGTACTGATTGTGTCAATTTCCCCTTAGTCTCCACCTGTCTGCTGTGTCACTTAAATAGTGCTCTCCTGAGTAGGGTCACTACTAAAAAGTGACACTTGTGTCCAGTTAGGCAGGCAGTGAAGTAGTACTTTGCATCATTGGGGAGCACTGCTCAAAACCTATAGTCATAGCACAGACCTCAGAAGACAATCTAACCAATTAGGCTTTCTCTACTATCAGTTATCCTAGGGATGATACCAATGTCCGAAATGTAGCATACTACTTCAGGTTTACTCACTCATTCATGTTGCAAGTAATCACATTAAAACATCACAAACTACTAAAAGCTTCTGATAGCTTCTGATGTTTTTAGTCTTTATGTTAGCACTGATGAATCTTTTTCATTATGGAGGGTTCAACCACCCCCCCTTCCTCATCTAGATAGGTGTTCTATGCCCTCTTACAGACCTATCCCCTTCTCACTCTTGGAAGGGACAATGAAGAAAGTTGCCCTGCTCAGTTCAAGGTCCGTCTGGACTTTTACGATTACAGATATTCAGTGTTGTTTCAGGACTGAGTCACTGTTCATTTTCAATTAAAGTTCCATGTACCATTTTCTTATTTGTAACTAAGTAAGCCCATTGTACACAAATTCTGTTTTCAGTGGTAGACCTGGGAGAATTATCTGGTGAAGTGGCTTGCTTAGAATCACACAGTACCAAACAGAAGTTAACAAAATCAGATCCTGGACTAGAAGAAGCATTTGCGGTATCAGTAGTGCAACAGGTAGCACACTTGCTTTTTGTGTAGAATGCCAGGTGTTCTATTCCCACACCAGGTAAATGGATTGCTGACACTGTAGTGCAGCATAAGGTGGTTGCTGTACTCTTGAGTGCATCATCCTTTGGATAAGACATGAAGCTGAGGCTGTCAATGCCTGAGCTGGTGGTAGTGCAGTTGGATGTAAAAAATTCCACAACACCTGTTGAAAAGATTAGAGGAAATTCCCTGATGCCCTGGCCAAATTTCCTGTAGTAGTATAAATATAACCATAGGTCTCTCCCCATGAAAAAAAGGCAACAAGCCGTGAGAGTCTAACCTGGTCAACAAAAGGATAAAAAAAAACTGCTAGACGATATACCATAACATGGATACTGGAGAATTTGCCAAAACAGACCATTTAAGCAAAAATGTACTCCGCTTTCCATCCTTTTCTCATTAAGGAATATATTGCCCAGGATATTGATCAACATTTCTTAAATGATAAGGCAATTTTTTTTTATATGTATCAACAGCAAATCTGAAAATATTCTGTAGATTTAAAATGCTAACTCTTTGGAATTGTTTTATGCTGCATTAGGTTAAATCTGGGGAAATATTAATAACCAATGAATGTATCCATATGACTGAAAATCAGTAGTAAAAATAAAATATTGTGCCAAATCTTTGTTATTTCAAGTGTGTGGGCGTTTGTGTGTGTATGTGTGAGTTTGTGTTTGTATGTGTGTGTGGGTACATTTGTATGCGTGTGTGAGTGTGTGTGTGTGTGTGTGTGTGTGTGTGTGTGTGTGTGTGTGTGTGTGTGTGTGTGTGTGTGTGTGTGTGTGTATTTGTCAGTATGTGTTTGTGTGTGCATACAATGGGAAGAATGTGTTGGTCTGCTATTGTCTAATGTAATATATGTTATGGAGGCCCTACATACTTGATTGATCCTTATGGAAGGCTCAAAGGACTTTTCTGTGGTTTGAGAAAGGCTTACTGTTGCAGATTTTAAGAACATATGGTATAGATACCACATATGTCAAATTGTTTCAGACCACTTCAGGAAGAAATCATTTGGGATACTCAGTGATATACTCTTTCACTAGCTATGCGATCAGCTGAGATACCATAGGGTCAGTACGTGTGCCACTATTAATCACACTGTTAAAAAGGTCGTTCAACATCAAGTCAAACATTTCAATGGGTATCTTTATACAGATGATTCAGCCATCTAAAGACAAATAAGTCTCTTTTCATTATCAGCCTTACATGCAAGTTTAACTGGTCCAGAAAGGGAATAATCATATAGTTAATGTGAACAAAATTAAATACATGTTATCCGGGACAACAGCTACACCAAGTATGCCCCCCAAAACAGGTCTTTCCTCTCTTCTTTAGGAAGAAATAGAACAAATGGGTTCCTTCAAATATATGGCTATGTAGATGGAGTTATCTTTAAGCATCTCTGTGCATATTACTAAGGTTCGAGCAAACCTTCTGCCAAGGCATGGTACACAGTAGTTGTGTTTCTGATAAAGGACCAAAAAGAGCTATAATCAAGAGAGATAAAAAGACCATAAACCACCACATATCTCAGGCGGTGAAGCCCAGGCACAAAAAACACCAGATCATCTCCTAATTAATTCTTTATTAAATCAGACTTGAGCACTTTCATCTCTAACCACGTGACTTCATCAGAACTAAAAGTCTATTTTAAATCCTTTGTTAAAAAATAATTGGTGACTAATAACATCCATCAAATGAATTCATTTCTATAATTAAAGTCACGCTTACATAATTAAAAGCCTTAGAAAAAGGTTTAATAATGATGACCCCAAAGAAAAACACATAAAATTATTAAAAATATCATTATAAAGTATAACATAAATATATGTCAATAAGATTAATAGAAAATCTGATTTCAAAATGGTAATTAATTTAATTTAGGTAACCCGGAAACCCTAAAAAATACTATATTATCAATGTAAACCATTAATTAAGAGATGATCTGGTGGGTTTTTTGCCTGGGCTTTGCTGCTTGAGATACGTAGTGGTTTCTGATAAAGACTTCATGGAAAACTCTGGGGAACTGAGACCTAGTACTATTTATGTAAAATGCTCCATCTATGCTTTTTCACCTGGAGACTAACTATTGCAGATCTTCATTCTTTCTCAATAAAATCTGCTGATCTACAATTAAGCCCCAAGGAGAAAGTTCACTGATGCATCTTATCAAAGACTGGTCAGCTCCCCAGTAATTTGAAAACATTTGTTTTCATCTGTACTCTTATCTTTATGGTGTTCTACTTATAATTATTATCTGGCCATATGAGTTAGTGGGTAAAGGCATATGCAAATAATGAGCTTTACTTCTTTGTAGACCTTGACTTGATACTAAAAACCTCCACTTGCATATCATGTGGCTGAGCAAGTCACATGACCAGAAGAAACAGCTCAGACCTAGTTACCCATTTAACATAGACTAGATAAACAAGGAACTAACTAAGTGGAAAACATCAAAGTTTCTACAGGAGGATTTAAATCGTCCTCTGTTTAAAATAGAAATATATTATTGGATTGTATCTTTGACTTACTTTTTGTAATATGATTCTGAGAAGGGAACATAATAAATAAAGTGCAAAAATGCTTTAATTTCACTTTTAATTTTTGCATAGCTATTTGAGGACTGCGGTCTGTTTTTACATGTTGTATTCACTAGATTACCTCTTCCTTTTTAAGAAATGCATAAATAATTCAGAACTAGCACTAATAATATTTTTGCAGTCTTTAATGAGGTAGCATGCTGGGATTTTATGATCTCAACTGCAGACTGGTTGAAGTGATGAAGACATTTCTGCCTAGAGTTATTTAATTTAGTGCCACATTTACTACAGTTTTACACTTACAGCACACAACCTTTCAGATTTGTATCAGCCATTTCATTTCATTTACATGTTATTAAGCAAAACTTTCACAACACAGAAAACCTAACAGCACTTCATAGAAATCATATGCAAACTTCAATTCGTTAACTTCACAACACATATCTAGTAAATTAATATTAATTACAGAATTTCAGGAAATATTAAAAATCAGCAGTGCAAGCTTGCAAAACATGCCAATAACTGCATAAAATGATACAGATGGCTGCAACATGAACAACTGCATAGATCATATGCATAACTGCAATTAATTAACTTTATTTATCTGTTAACTGAGCAGGTAGACTGGTCCAAGGAACCTTTTCATCCTTGCCTCAGGTATTGAAGATCTGACCAAATTACAAAAAAAACTAATTATATTTACGTACAATTTGAATGCATGTGGTCCTTCAGTTTAAGTATAACCTTTAGCTTAATACAAATAAATAAGTACTATACATATATATATATATATATATATATATATATATATATATATAGGGTCTATATCATTAAAAAGTGCGTTACTCAAATGGCTTAAAAGTCAAAAATGTCATTCATCGGAGTCGGTCTTGTGGCCACACTTCCCGCTAATCATATATACCAACTCTGAGATTGCACTATAGTGAGGAAAGGGCAAATTTTCTGATCTTCACTGTACCACTATCTCACAATACGCACCTCGATGAACAGCATTTTCGATATTAAAGCCATTCAATTAATATCCTTTTTGATGCAGTGATATAGACCCTGTATATATATATATATATATATATATATATATATATATATATATATATATATATATGGGTCTACCTGACAACACCAACACATCACAACACCGACAATGAAATCACTGACACCACATAACCGACAGTTCACAAACACGAAACCTCACATGCCCGACACACCATAATACCGACAATCAACAAACAAAACAAATCCCCTGTCCAAAAAGCACACACACAACACAAGCACACCAAAATCCTTACAAACCCACACTAAACCTCACATACACAACTATCTACAACCTTAACCCAAATCCTAACCCTAAGGTCCATCACTATCGCACACTCACCTAACCCGTGCCCTAACCCTAACTCACTTAACCCGCCCCTAACCCAAAGACTATCACTACCACACACTTACCTAACCCGCGCCCTAACCCTAACTCACTTAACCCACCCCTAACCCAAAGACTGTCACTATCGCACACTCACCTAACCCACGCCCTAACCCTAACTCACTTAACCTGCCCCTAACCCAAAGACTATCACTACCGCACACTTACCTAACCCGCGCCCTAACCCTAACTCACTTAACCCACCCCTGTCCCTACAGACCGTCAATATTGCACACTTACCTTACTCGCACCCTAACGTCCGTCACTACCGCATACTTACACAGCCTTTTCCCATGTCGGTGTTCTCAGCGTCGGTGTTTTCATCCGTCAGTCTTCTCACTTGTCGATCTTCTGGCGTCGGTGTTCTCATTGTCGGCGTTCTAAGCTGTCGACATTGTCAGGTAGACCCATATATATACATATATTTGGGGAAAGGAAAGAAATTAAATATTGCAGCAGCTTTTGTATCAATTTTAGACACTACTGAAAGCAAATTTACCAGAAAATGATATTCAATATGTTGAGTGTAATGTCCTTTAGAGGTTTCCCTTTGTTAGCCAGTGTCTTTGAAGCAGTTTGCAAAAAAGGTACTCCTTCAGTTTTATTTGAAATTTTGAGTTAAGTGTTAGCTCAACCTGTTTCTTTCTGATATTGCAGAAGTACCATTTATTACAGTTCTGCTCTGGTTTGTGAGTATTTGGTAGTTTTGCTGAAGGCCATTGGTAAGTTCCCTGCCCCCAAGTTTTTCATGCTTGGTTCCATTTCATGGTAAATGCCTTTATCTTAGCTGATCAGACTGAAGTAAGTTGTTCCACAAAGTTGAAAAAGGCAACCTCTAGGTCTTTTTCATTATGGAAGGGTGTTCACTCAATGGCATAAAACTCTGTAAAGAGGCTGGTCTCTATTCCATCTGAAGTAGATCTCCCAAAAATCTTCCCAAGGAAGGACCTGATATTTCTTGCCCCTCTAGAAGGTGCAGGTGGGACAATTATCACTGTGACTGAAAACTTCCACTCGCATACTTGGACATCTGTGAGCCATGTTGGTGAGAACTAAGTGTAGATGGAAATCTTGACTTGTTCTGTAATTTAATTTGGTTGGATGTTTTTCCACCTGTGAGAAGCATAGATGTTAGCAGGCATGTTAACTGTACAAAAACTGGAATCCTGCATATAAATTAAAATCCCCCTAGATAACACTATCTTTCTTGAGACCAGCAGGAAAATATCTTTTAACACATATGTGATGATGTGAGGTTTTGCCAGCTATGCCAGGAGAAGCAGGGTGATGGATGTGTAACATATACCAGCACAGCTAGCTGGCATTTTGTAAAGAATTATATGTCATTTGTATAGCAAACTGATTTGTACAGATGCTTGTGTTGAAAAATGTTTTTGTAAAGTTGCTTGTGTTAACAATGTATCAACAGTGTGCCCTGCTAGGCAGGCAGGGAATGTTCATGCATTATTGTAACTGTTTAAATGTATATATTGTAACAGAGGATACTGGAAGAGAAGAGGTTAACCTCAATCCACCTGACTCTGAAAAATAGTAAGAAATTAACGTACTGGGCTTAGGCCATAAAGATGTTATTTCACAGTTTTGAATGAAGCCAGAGACACAATGTCTGTAAGAAGCATGGTTTGTTAGTCTCTCTAGGAGGAGTAGACGTTTGTAATTGTTTTATGACTTCCAGAAGCTGTACCAGCTTTGAGCAATGCTCTTGTGTGTGTATTATTGACATGTAGGTGCTAAATCCTAGCAGTTTCTAGCAATGTGGGGTTGCATGGGAATCAGAAGTCAAATGACCAGATGCATGTGATGTCATTCTGTACAGAAATAATGCTTTAATATTAGCTGAGACTGAAGTCTTGGGGCAGTCTGTTTCTTGGAAACTGACATAGAAGGATCCATCACCTGCTTCATCTTGCCTTTCTCTATTAAGTAAGTAGAAACAGTAGTTCCCTGGATCAGTCAGGAAATATATAGTGCAAAGAGTTAAGTATTGTTTTTCTGTAACTGTGTGAATCTTTCCAGATGTGTTATTTTTAATATTTCCTGTGGTTTAAATTCTTTTGTATTTTCATGTTCTTTTATTATTTATTATTAAATATATTTAAGCTTTTTCATTGTAGTTTGTCCTTTTAGAGAATGTTTTAACCTTTGGGAGTACTTATATCTATTGGTGACACTGTGGCCACTTCTGAAGCCTGGCTGTTTGGTCAACATTATCATTTGTATTAATTTTAATTTCACTCATTATAATTGGGTACCCTTGTAAGACCCTTAGAGTAGTTGGATTTGAAGTGTTTGGTGGCAGTGTAATGACCTTATAGTCTTAGCAGAAGGGGGTATACCTAGTAAATCTGTTCCAGGCTTTCCCAGGTGTGTGTGTGTGTGTGTGTGTGTGTGTGTGTGTGTGTGTGTGTGTGTGTGTGTGTGTGTGTGTGTGTGTGTGCATGTGTGCGTGTGTGTGTGTGCATGTGTGCATGTGTGCATGTGTGCGTGTGTGCCTGTGTGCGTTTGTGTGTGTGTGTGTGTGTGTGTGTGTGTGTGCATGTGTGTGTGTGTGTGTGTGTGTGCACGTGCATATGCGTGTGTGTGTGTGTGTGTGTGTGTGTGTGTGTGTGTGTGTGTGTGTGTATGTATGTGTGAAAATCAAATTTCAGAGAGTGTGTGTGTCAGCTGCTTGGAGCAGGGACATGAAGCACTGGTTTCACAGAGACAGTGATGGAGGACTTGGCTTGGACACTTGGCTGAGGACTTAACTCTGCAGCTGTGCCATTGTGGAGCCTTACTGGGGACCTGGGGAGAGACAGAGAGAGAAACCCAGACCCCAGGCTGAGTGTGTTCTGTGTGTGCTCTTAAGGGAAATTGTGCTTGATGCAGAGAGTGGAGATGTCACAACATACTCAAATACAACAAGACTAAGGGAAGGAGGAAATTTAAGTTCTGACATTAGCCAGTTATGTACACCATGTGTGGAATTTGCTATGGCAACCTTACAAACATTAGTCAGTTTCTTTTATACTAGTAATAAGACACCTCTGCCTACTCTAGTTCCAGATGTGTTGCCTCAAGAGAGAGACAGAGAGAGAGTGAGATGGCGAGAGAGGGAGAGACAGACAGAAAGAGGGAGGAGTTATCTAGAATATATGAAGGGAGGGATCTTTTAATGAAAGCTCAGTGACAGGCTAAGATCTCCTGTTTTTTTTTTCAAGGAGTTGCATTGTGTCTTTGTGGACTTAGAGAAAGCATATGACAGGGTGCCTAGAGAGGAGTTGTGGTATTGTATGAGGAAGTCGGGAGTGGCAGAGAAGTATGTAAGAGTGGTACAGGATATGTACGGGGGTAGTGTGACACTGGTGAGGACTGTGGTGGGAGTGACAGATACGTTTAAGGTGGAGGTGGGATTACGTCAAGGATCAGCTCTGAGCCCTTTCTTATTTGCAGTAGTGATGGACAGTTTGACAGATGAGATCAGACAGGAGGCCCCGTGGACTATGATGTTTGCAGATGACATTGTGATATGTAGTGAAAGTAGGGACCAGGTTGTGGAGACCCTGGAGAGGTGGAGATATGCTTTGGAGAGGAGAGGAATGAAGGTCAGCAGGGCTAAAACAGAATATATGTGTTGTAAATGAGAGGGAGGGTAGAGGAATGGTGAGGATGCAGGGAGTAGAGTTGGTAAAGGTGGATAAGTTTAAGTACTTGGGATCAACAGTTCAGAGTAATGGTGAGTGTGGAAGAGAGGTGAAGAAGAGAGTACAGGCAGGGTGGAATGGGTGGAGAAGAGTGTCAGGAGTGATTTGTGACAGACGGGTACCAGTAAGAGTGAAAGGGAAGGTCTACAAGAGGGTAGTGAGACCAGCTATGTTATATGGGTTGGAAATGGTGGCATTGACGAAAAGGCAGGAGTCAGAGCTGGATGTGGCAGAGTTAAAGATGTTTAGATTTGCACTGGGTGTGACTAGGATGGACAGGATTAAGAATCAGTATATTAGAGGGTCAGCTCAGGTTGGACAGTTTGGAGACAAAGCAAGAGAGGCGAGATTGCGTTGGTTTGGACATGTGCTAAGGAGGGATGCTGGGTTTAATCGGAAAGGGATGCTAAGGATGGAGCTGCCAGGTAAGAGAAAAAAGAGGAAGGCCTAAGATAAGGTTTATGGATGTGGTGAGAGAGGACATGCAGGTGGTTGTGTGAAAGAGCATGATGCAGAGGACAGGAAGAAATGGAAACAGAAGATCCGTTGTGGTGGCACTAAACAGGAACAGCCGAAAGAAGATGATGATGATGAACCAAGCTATGAACTGTGACCATTTGCCATTTATGATGCTGATCTAAGTTTACCCATTTACTACTGATGTTCAATAGTTCATTTAGTTCTTTTATATAAGTAGTTTTGCATGACAGTAGATTGAGGCAAGGTCTATGGTTAAACTGTTTGCCTTCAACCTTTAGAAGATTGAGAATAGCTTGAAATATTAACTGTTTAATAGGAATATGTAATTTTAGGTAATCTTGTTGAAGAATTATACAAATGTTTGACCTTGTGCATGGCAAATATACAATAAAAAAGCCATCATTGAGGTGCAAAATAAATTTATTCAGTATAACTGAATAAACAAACAAATAACATGACTCCCATTAGCTAGAAAGTGCAGTGCAATGTTTGCTGTTTTAGGGCTTGTGCATGTGTACATTTCCATACACCCATGATTCCAGCTACAGTGCATGTGGAGTCTTTAATGGGCTTATAATCCGCAAATACATTAATGCAAGTAAAGTAACAGCTCCAACTTGAAATGTTGGCACTTGAAATGCAGAGTGCTAGCAAATTGGAAAAAAGGACCAAAACTACAGGAGAAGAATGAATCTCAAAGATCTTTATTCTCTTTTAAACTTCTCCTTGATGGAGTTCTTGTGGCAGAACTCAGCAGAACAACCCTTCCGGATATGTGAGGTAGTATGACATGCTCATTGGCATTATTCCTTGTCCACTACCTGTAATGCCCTGAAATCCAAGCAAGGTTGTCTGGGGCATTTTTAGAACCAAAGTCTCTATGCTGTTTATTTTCCATTGCTCATAACCCACATTTCTCCTACTTATTGCACCTGTAGCACTGCACATTTCCATGTGGTCTGGGCAGCTAAAAAGGGTCAGCAAATATCAGAATGCATAATTAGTAGGCAACACCATTATTTATTTATTTGCAATTTGTTTACTGGGTTAGAAAACAAAATCCATAATGACTAATTTCAGGCTCGAACTAGGTTGAACAGTGCATTAAAACAAGTGTGAACATAAGTTGTGAATAATATGAGAAAAGAAAATTAATGCACAATTGTTAAAATAATACCACAAAACATCATACAGTGAAAACCAAAGAATTGGAAGGTATAGGTGAGTAATGTAGAGAAAGGGTAACACAAAGTACCAGGATGTGCATAAGGCACAGGGAAGTATTGCATGAGATGAAAATGGGACAATGAGGTGAAGTGAGGACAGCATGCAATGTCAAAATATGAAATATCGGAGAGTGAGAGAGAAAGAGAGAGGTATTTAATGTGTCATGAAGATAAAAACTGCTTTGGGAAGTTAACAAGTATGTAACATGACCTGAGATGAAGTAGTTGCAATAGGTTTCCATGAGAAGATGGTCTGTAAGTTCCCTGAGAGTGCAGATTGCACAGTCCCATAGTGTAGGCAGTAGGGTAGAAAAACTGAATTAAATAAATAAACCAGACACTTTCTTTATAGTGACTCTTTCTATTGCTGAAGTGGGTCATTTTTTTTCTCCCATTAAAGTTCATACAGAGAAGTGCTCTTCACATAGGGAACTTCCTGCTGGAATATATCATTTAATATTAGTAGTGTGTTGTGTTGTATATGGGCTTAAAGAAAGCCTTCTACTTCTACTTCATTCATCAGTAGCTGGACCTTAGAAGAAAAGGAGGGATTCCCTGGTGTGATAATGTTAGAAGCAGTACTGTATATAAAACAATTTTCTATGATATGATGACAAGCGATGCAGAGTTTTAACTTAAAACCATATCAGCAAAATGTACAAGATATCATTAGTTAACTATCTGAGGACAGTGTTTCAAATTATGTAGCTCACTCTTTCTGATGTGGTATGCTTATCAAGACATCCTGCTTCAAAGGAGCCCTTCACTGAAACTATACAAATAAAAAAGTTCCTTTTTTTGTCCTGGGTGAAGTGAGGGGGAAAGATGCCCACAGCCCCAGAAAGGGTACTTCTTCCAACATATAACCTACTCTGAGATCACATTATCACCTTATTTTAAGTTGTGTACATTTGGAAAACAGGGCTATCAATTCAACATGTTATGCTGGAATGTAGAACTGTAGGGTTACCCATGTTTGCTCTTTCGTTCTCTCTCATTCTCATCTAATTAGCCACAGGTACACCCTCTGCAATATTTCAGTGAGTGCATTCTGGGAATATGCCTACTGAGGAGTTAGTGTGCACTAATAAAAATGAATGATTTTAAACGAAAAAGCAAATAGAGATGGCTGAGATATGTGCTGGATGATTGAATGATACAGATAAACTAAAAGAAATCTAGTGCTAAATAATGTTTTGCAGAGGATCACTGAAGTGATTCTGTAAAAAACAGGTGCAGCAGCCAGAAAATAAAACAAGGAGCTTTCATCCAACACATTGAACACTACTGAGATGTGTATGATTCTTATAGTGATCCTAACAGCCAAGGCCATCCACAGAGTTTACTAAGCAAGGATTGCCAGGACTTTTTTCCATATCACAAATACACCCTGCATATATAACTATGGAAGTGTGTTCCACATTTTAGCAACTGAATAGGAGTATAGGCTTTTCTAGCAGATTTCCTGGGTTTATGCAGAGACGAGTTCTTCTGATTGTAATGGACTTGCTGGAGTAGAGGTGTAAAGAGGAGAAACTAGGGCAGGGGAGTTAGTCGGTCTGTAGATTATGTTGCAGGTGATATAAGTTGCAGACAGGTAAGCTATTGTGGAAGTTCAGGCCATTTTTTATAAGATTGCAGGGCAATGCAGTGATGGGCATAATGTGTGGAACTAGCTGAAAATTTAGATATTTTGTTTTAACAAGACTTGAGTTTTGATTTTTGTGAAGTTTGGAGGTTGGTGAGATTAGATGTGAAGGTAAAATTGAATGTTAGCTATAATGATTCTGGTAATTGTGTTTAAATAAGACTTTTGTCTATAACACTTCCTTAGTTTTTTGATGTACTTTTAATGCTTCTTTGGATATAGAAATGACATTTTAAGTCAACATCAACTGAGATTGCAAGGAGTGGAGTGTCTAACAATTATGATTACTGTATTATTGTCATTAGAGGAGTGAATTTTAAAATCTGATTTATCTACATAATTTGTTTTGGGGTACTCTTAGGCTTGAGCAACATTTGGGAGTCAATAAGACATATTTCCAGATAGGAAAAAGCTTCTCAGGTTATTTGGTGTAGGTGGAACAGGTTATTTCAGGAGCAGATAACTGTAGAGTCATCTGCATATTGAATTAAAGACCATTGACAGGAAGAAGTATGTAGATTACTGATAACAATATTGAAAAGAAGGTGGCCAAGGATAGAGCACTGGGAGACACCAGTGGAAGTTGGGCCTGAGCTTATATAAGAGTTTTTATGTGATTTGTGGTGCCTGGTTTTAGGGAGAACTTTGAGGTATTTGTGGCAGAGTCATGGGTGGACTTAGTAGGGAGAGAAGATGGATGAGAATTTGAAGATATGTTTTCAGGTGGAAGAGTTGTAGGAGTTGCATTAGCAGAATATTGAGTTAAGGTTGAATGTGGATTGGAAATGGTCAGTGTTAGGTTGGTTTTACTGCCAATGAAATATGTGTTAAAATATTGGTGGTTTGAAAAGCTGATTTATCAGGATGTGGGTTTGGGTTGCTTTTAGTTCCAGGACTGAGTAGTGAATTAATGGTTGAGTTGGCACCTTAGAGGTCAGTAGAAAAGTGTTTTTTGTCTATAATAACTTGTTTTTTCACCTGATTATGGAGATACCTAAAGTCTTGTAGTTTAGAGCTGGTTTTGTTGTTCAGCCATTCCTTCCATGCTTAATTCCTATAAGATGTTAGTTACATGGTTGACTTTGTTAACTACAGACCATGGCTTAGTTTTATTGATTTTTGATGGAAGGGGCACTACACTTTTAAGGATGTTTAGGAATGTGGTACTGAAATGGGTTACAGCATCATCAAGAAGTAAAGTCTGTAGGGGGGACCAGTTTACAGTTTGTAATATATTATGAAAGGAGTGCTGGTTGAATTTAGTTGGACTGCAGGTCATTTTACAGTGATGTTTGGGACAGTGAAAAATATTTCTGTGTTTGCGCATGCTGGTAGACAGCTACTTAGAATCTTGGGGTAAGATGCCTGTAATGGTAAATTCACTTGGGTCAGATAGCAGGATCCAATCTAATTTGGAGACATGGATGTATTTTTTGTCATATCTGGTTGGTGTTGTAATGAGTTGTGAGAATCAGATGTTAGATTTTGCCACTTTATATTACCATCACCTAAGCTAATGGTTTCATTGAAAATAGTAGTGGATATCCAGAATAAGATATTCTCTAGTACTGAAATATTTTGGCCTGAGGAAACACATACATTATTATACATGCACTTTTAGTATTATTTAGTTTTAAGAAGGTGGTAAGTAGTTCAACACTTCCAAATGATGGGACAATGTCTGAGTAAGAAATAGAAATGAAGTGGTTAGGGTAAAATAATGGTATTCCACCAGCTTTTTGTGAGTTTATTCCACTCTGATAATATTACAACCAGTTGGGAGAATTTCTGAGTCTTTTATAGCTGGTTTAGGCCATGTTTTTTGTGGAGAGAGTACGACATCAGGAGTTTGTTGTGCAATCCAGGCCTGAAAACTGGTTATTTTGTTGCAGATATTTCTAAGTTAAATGGGACCAAGTTTAGTTTTATGATTTGGGATGTGTTTTTTTTGTGTATATGAAGGGCCTGGGTTGGGGCAGACATCTCCAAAGAGGGAGGTAAGTTCATAGGTTCATAGGTAGGTACTAGGCTATTGGCCCTAGGGCCTATATAAGCCTAGCCAAAGGTAGCCTGGCTTTCGCCACCCAAGAAAATTATTTTCCTGTGCCACTGTCGAGCAGAGCCACAGAAGTGATCCCCGGGGTGAATTTCCTATCTCCCATCCAATCATCAAGATTCTTCTTGAAGAGTGCTAATGAGGAGCTTTGTTTGATATAGATAGGTAGTTTGTTCCATAGTATGGGAAGTCTCTGGGACAGGAATTTTTCCCTCCAGCATGCTCTGTTTATTGTGGTGACAAGGTTTAGGTCCCTAGACTGTGTAGCTCGTAGGGATTGGCATTTCTTTAAGTGGAGCATGTCTAAAGCTATGGGTTTGACATAGCTTTGTGTGTTAGGCAGAGATCACCTCTGAGTAGGCGATATGCAATGGAGTAAAGCTGCAGTTTTTTTGAGATGGTCTGCATAGGGCATCTGTTTGAGGCCGGTAATACTCTTTGTGAGGTATTTCTGTGGCCTTTCCAGTTGTTGTAGATGTCTTGTGAGGTACATACCAAAAGGGGCATTGTACTCTATAATGGGTCTAATGAGTGACGAGTAGAGGGGAACAATGACCTTTTTTTTCCAGGATGAGAAACTTTTTGTGATGAGGTGTGCCACGTAGAAGGATTTCCTGATGATGGCAATGTGATTATCAAAGGAGAGAGTACTGTCCACTTGTGTCCCAAGGTCTCTTATCACACTTTCAGTGTTAAGTAGACTACTGCCTATGTGGTAGTTCATGGGTACTGAGTTTTTACCAAAAGGGATGACAATGCACTTTTTGGCATTGAGCTTGAGGCCGTGGCTTTGACACCAGGCATCTGTCTCAGTGAGGCCCTTTTGTAGGATGCCCACATCTTTTGGAGTTTTGATTATGGCTTCTAGTTTGCAGTTATCTGTGAACTTCGTTAGCCAAAGACCTTCTGTGTTGGCTTGTACTTCAGAGAAGTAGATACCAAACAAGAGAGGACCCAGGACTGAACCCTGTGGTACTCCACTTGTCACTGGTCTGAAGTTGGATTTGGAGACTGCTACTTTCACAGTGTGGGTTCTGTCAGTGAGCCAGTTGGCAACCCATCTTGTGACATAGGGATTTATACCTAGTTTAGTGAGTTTATCTATAAATCCAGAGTGGGGGATGGTGTTGAAAGCCTTGGCGAGATCTAGAGAGGCTGTGTGAACCACCTTACCCTCATCTACGGCTTTGGTGACTGCTTCAAAGAAGTCTATCAGGTTTAGGAGACATGATCTGCCTTTTACAAACCCAAACTGGGTGGGGTCCTTAGTTTGGAGATTACCAATGTCATTGTTTATAAGTTCCATGATGATATGTTCCATAGCCTTGCAGACCAGGTTCATTAGGCTAATGAGGTGGTAGTTTCCGGGGTATGTGGTGGCTCCCCCTTTGTGGAGTGAACATGGTACTTAGGTGGGGTGCCAGTTTGTTCTGTAGTTCATGTAGAACACAGCCTGGGATGTCGTCAGGTCCCATGGATGCTGTGTTCTTAGCATTGGGTAGTGTGGTTTTTACCTGTGAGAAATGACTAGAGAAATTTATTTATTTATTTATTGCAGTTGGTTTACCAGGATAGTCCATTGGGCCTTGAAGAACCCGTTTTCAATGGAGTCCTGGGGAGAAAAGCTCCAAAACAGAGAATAAATATACATTAACATTTGATAGTAATTTCTAGATACATTGAAGTAGCAAAACATAATGTCATTATAATTAGACAGTAAAAGCCTTGGTACATGCAATTGAAGGAACAAAATGCAAAACATAAATGCAGATTAATGAACAAACATAGTAGGTGAATAAGGTAGGTTATGGTATTTAAGGGCATTTAGTAGAGTTGGTTATGAGGGGTGGGAGCAAGAGCATTCCCATTGAGATGCTAAGTGTAAGAAAAGTGACTTCTTGAAGGTAGAGTGGTTAGAGTTAATGCGGATGTTAGGTGGTAGAGAGTTCCAGAGGTGAGCGAGGCTGAAGGAAAGGAGGTTTTTGCCTGGGGGATGAGTGGGTTTGTGCACTTCTAGTAGATTTTGATTATTAGACCTTAGCACTCTATTTGGTAGGTGCATTTTAAGGGCAGAAGCAAGGGAGGGACACTTGGAGGGGTTTAGGATCAGCTTATGGGCTAGAGTTAGTTGAGTGTAAGTAAGATAGTTGGGAAGTTCTAACCATTTTAGTTTATGGAGGGAGAGACAATGGTGAGTGGAAGACCTTTGAGCGGTGGCGAATTTAACAATTTTATTATAGCATGAAGTGAGCTGTTTTTTTAATGAGGACTGAAGATTAGTAAGTAGTGGGGCACCATAGAGAAGGGAGGGGATAAGAAAGGAAGTAGCTAGAGTGGTTTTAGTGGTGGATGTAAGGTAGGCATTTTGTCTATACAGCATGCCAATTTTTTGATGTTTTTTTGTAGGTGGGAATTAAATTTTAGTTGGTTGTCGATCTGAACCCCGAGTAGTTTGGTGTCTGATACTATTTCGAGAGGTAAGTTATTTTGACTGGTAACTAAGAATGAGTTCATGTTGGGGGGAGTGAGTTTGGAGGGGGTAAATAACATTAATTTGGTCTTGGTGGCATTAAGAGCTAGATGATTGCTAAGCATCCATTGCTCTCTGGAAGAAAAGGCGTCTTGAGTAAGTTTTTGTAGAGTGGGGATAGAAGAGGCAGAGCAGATGATAGTAGAATCATCAGCATATTGGATGATGCTAGAGAAAGGGATAGCTTTGTAGAAGAAATGTTGAAGGGAGATAAAGTTGTTCTTTAGGAAAGTTTGATATTTGCAAGTAATACTTGCATGTAAGGTTATTGGAGTTGATGTAGAGAATTTTGATTTCTGGGAGTGTAAGATGTTGAAGTTAACTAAGCTGGGAGAGATATAGGAGTAATGGAATATACGTAGAAATAGGCAAAGATAATGTAACAGTATTTTAATTTGTATTATGTGATGTTTCATAAATGAAAGTCATATGTGAAAGGATATTAAGGGCTAAGTTATAGGAATGTTCCTAGTGAGTATGCCCTTGAGTTCCCAATTCAAAAGGAGTTGGCTGGATAAGTACAAAAGTAAGGTGCTTAAATTGGGCAGACAGAATATGACAGGAAGTAGTTTTATGGCTGCAGGAAAGTGAAACAAGGGAGTTAAAGGATGAAGGGTATGTAATTCGTATAAGAATAGGTTCAGAGAATGAGGGGGTGGAGTATGTAAGAATAAATATAACCTACTGGGGTGGATAGGAACTGGGGGCAGGATAGGGTATAGGAGTGGAGTGAGCCTGAGGACAGCAAGGTGAATGGAATGGGTTACAGCAGGTCACAGAAGTAAATACAAAGAAAAATCAACCACAGTTTGTACATTTGCCTTATATATACATTACTGCTAAGACAGGCTTATGTCTATGTGTTGCACTAGGAAGAGTTTTGAATATGCTATTTTATTTTTCTTAAAATTACTAAAATAAGTTACCAGTAAGCTAAAAATAAGGTTGCACTTTAGAAACAAGGACACAGTATAAGATAATGGAATTTGCAAGTTTAAATGGCATTGAAAGGTAAGCTAGAAGACCGAGTTTATGTGTTAAAAAGAAAGAAATTGAGGAGATGCCTTTTGGCGTAATTTGTAATTTTAGACGTTGTGAATGGTGGTGTTGGGTGGGGTATTGAAAAAAGGAAAATCTATCTTAATAGGAGCAATAGTCTTAACTTGTGGGTGCAAGTTGTTCTAAAAATTTGGCCACTTTTCTCCATTGCGTTTCTGTGTGCAAACCTTTTTAAATTTAGCTTAAAAAGTAAGTCAGTTATACGCAAGTTATGCAAAATATGCTATGTTAGGAATGCACATCTATTTTACAAGACTGAAGTGTAGAGGCAAGTCCTCTTGGTCAGGTCTCTGTGCTTTTTGGCTAATATATTGCAGACAGGTGGTTGCTAGAAATGGAGGTTAATATATATATATATATATATATATATATATATTATATATATATATATATATATATATATATATATATATATATATATATGTAAGTGTGTGTGTGTGTGTGTGTGTGTATAAGAGTTTATAATGAATAATTAGCAATGAGGTTGATCAAAACACAAAACATCAAACAAACTCACTTGTGATTACTATTAATTGCTACTAAAAATCATCACAAAAAAAAGTAATTGCAAATGCAAACCAGTTGGTTACATTTGTGATTATGAAAAATAAAACAAAAGCAGCTGCATCCCCACACCTCCAGAAATGAAATATACTAACTCCAGGATCACACAAACTCAAAAAAAAAACGCAAAAAATCATTGAATTATGCAATGGTCTATATAATGACCTTTGACCTTTACATAATTCGACAAACTGTACCAGCAATGGAAAACAGCACCGTTTTGTCAAGTGATAAAATGCATGCAGTGATAACTTGTATAGCGTTTGCGTGTCTCTTTCTCTCTCTATATATGTAAAATATACGTGTGTATATATATATATATATATATATATATATATATATATATATATATATATATATATCTACACACACACACACATACATATATATATTATAGTATTCTTGTACCTGTAGTCACTTGTTGAAGAGTTACATTGTCTTGAACCTTTGTGGGTCTAGATCTCAAACAGAATGTCTCCTATAAAAAATCATGTGCTAGTTCTTTGTAGTTGATATAAAACCAGGTCTGTCTTATCTGTGACCTGTGATCTCCCCCAGTATATCTTGAACATATACTGTTACAACCTCTCACAGTGGATCTTCTTCACTGAATGTCTCTTGCATGTTTGTCATGCTGTACCTTTTGCAGGTTCTGTTCCTTTCAGTCTGACTCAAACTAAGTTTCATAGGTCAAATCTGGTTCTGATGTGTATACTCAAAAATAGTTGTCCAGGTGTCATTTCTTTAGTACAGTTTAGAGTTGCCTTGTATTGTAATTTTTGTCATACCTGTCTTAAAGATTTTACAGTTTTGGCAGATAAAATTTAGTTGGGGGATATGTGGTACATTCGTTGATTAGCTTATTCCATTTTGCTTAAGAAAACAAATGCATTTTTCTGTGTTCCACTGTCAGTGATATTAGATTCAGGTAACCTATAAACAGCAAACTGGCTAACTAAGAGACTAGTGGTAGCTTAACAGGTGCTTTCTATCATACAAAATATTTCTACCCCAATTCAAACAAGAGCCAGCTCAGTCATAAATACAAAATAGATGTACAGTCTTTTCCAACATTCACCTGTAAATTCTCAATGGTGCAATGTGCTTGTTACATGGCCAAGGTACACATCCTATACAAAAAAACATGGATTTTTTTCATCAGTCTGGCCACAAGAAAACTAGTGCTTCTTCACAGGGCACAACTTTCTTCCACTGAATATTTTGAACACTGTCAAATTCTATAAATTTTCTTCTATAATGAAACCAAGTACTCTGAACAACCCCTGGTTGGTTCTAGTTATGTGTGCTATTAAAAGACCTTTAACAGGAATGTTCTAAAAGTACTCCCAAATCAATGCATTTGTGATTCTGATGTAACGTCACCTGAGACTACACAATGCTGTTCTAAAGCCTGTTAACATAACCCTTGGAAACACTGTCTTGCATCTAGTAGTGATAGACTATAATAATAACCGTAATCTTAGGGAACTCTGGAGACCAAGAAAACTGTGATGTTTGCTATCTCCACTTGTTAATGACTTAAGTAGGTGATTGGACTAGAGAAATCACTGCTGAATGCAGCAATTTTGGGAATGGGAACTTTCTTCACAGCAGACAACTTCTGATGTCTAGGCTGCTTCCTGTTAAGTCATCTGCTTTAATGTTTATTGATGACAGAGCATAAAGCCTATCTTAAAATTACCCTAGTAGACTTGTACTGTGGCTCTTGTGTTAAGTACTGAGTTCTCCAGCTTGTGTAACTAGTTAGGTAGGGGTTCTAATCTCACTGCAGTCAATGTGTGTGTGTGTGTGTGTGTGTGTGTGTGTGTGTGTGTGTGTGTGTGTGTGTGTGTGTGTGTGTGTGTGTGTGTGTGTGTGTGTGTGTGTGTGTGTGTGTGTATGTCTGTAGTCAGAAGAGCATGAGTCTGTATCATTTAGATATTTGCCCAAGGAATGGAAGATGCCTACAGTCATTTCCCACAAAGGAGGTCCAATCACTGATCCGGGTGACTATAGGCCCATATGTCCTGCCAGTCTCATATGTACGGCTATTAAAAGAATTGTCATGGAGATGACAAATGAGGAATAACCTGTAAATGCTGGATCCATCACAGTTCGGCTTTGTTAAAGGATGGTCATGCCTATTAAAACTGGTGGACTTTTTTGAGAGGTCACCAAAGCATTGGATGAAAGTAAGACTTTGCATACAGCTTACTTCAACCTGGTCAAGGCTTTTGATACAATACTCCACTCAGCATTATAGACAAGTTCACTAATTAAGATAAAACCCCTTTTATCACCCACCAGACAGCCACCTGGCTCACTGATAGGACTCTGGAGGTCAAAATAGGTGAGGCCACCTCCACCATGAAGCCAGTCACTAGCGGAGTCCCCCATTGGCTTGGTACTGGGCCAACTCCTTTTTGACATCTATTTCTCAGAAATGGAAGCAAATGCTGAAGGTTTATGGCTGACTAAGTTTGCAGATGATTGCAAGCTGGGGGTTATCATCGACTTCCCTGCAGACACTAGCATTCTTCAAGAAGGTCTATCTCTGACTAACAAATGGTGCTAAAGCCATAGTCTTAAACTCAATGACAAGAAATGCATAATTGTATCTTTTGGGAAGTCAACCATCCTGGCTAATAACCATGCTGATAATATATCCTTAACAGTTAACCCATTGGTCAAGGACCTGGGTATGCACAAAGTCGCCTTACCTTCATCCACCACCTGGTCACAGTGGTGAAGAAATCCTTTTATGTTGCACAACTTATAAATAAAGGCATGGCATTTAGGTCTAAAGAGGTCATTATCTCACTGTACTCTGCCCTTATCAGACCAGAGTACAATGCTTCCTTCTGTATGTACCTGCTCAGGCATTTGCAGCAACTACAGCGACCTCAAAGGTTCCTTGCAAAAAGAATACAATGCATAATAACCCTACCTTATACAGTGTGCCTTAAAGTCCTTTCCCTCTACTCAGTCTCCTATAGATTGCTGAGGGGTGATCTATACCAGGCTTATAAGGCATCTGCAAACCCCGCACTTATGAATCTCCTACATATTCGTAAATCAAAGAGTACTAGAAATACAAGGTCTAGGGACCTGAACTTTGACTGTGACTTAAACAGAACAAGCTGGAGAGATGGATATGTGTCTCAGAGACTACCCCTCCTATGGCACAGGCTTCCCATCCATGTGAATCTTAGTTGATCTATTACCCAGTTTAAGCAAAGCCTAGACCAGTGGATGGGGAATAGGAAATTTACATTGGGCCTGGTACCTGTGTCCCTTATGGACAGATGTAGCTTATGAACGCCTGGCCCTAAATGTCCTATTTGGATAAAGAACATCATTATTCTTTTGGAAAAACTTGGCTAGGCTTAGAAAGACCTCCTTAGGTCATTAGCCTAGTAACAATCTATGAATCTATGAATCTATCCAACCTGATCCTAGGACAAGTATAAATGGCCAAGTAAAGAATGTTATTTGTGGACCCAACAGCTAGAAGAGTAGCTCACCATTTTAGCTGAGGTGGCTTGGGGCACCCACTGCATAGGACATGAAATTCTACAACATAGCAACAGTGTTCTTAAAATTAGACAAATCTGAAAACTATCAGAGCAGTTGTCACATTCCAAGGATTCTCATAATCAAAGGATTTGGGAGGAGGAGGATATATTATCAGAAACAAGCTGGCAACAGAATGGCCTCGCATTTATGAATAACTGTTGACTCCATGCGTATAATGTGCTTCATGGCCACAGAAAGAAATGGGGGGGGGGGTTGATGCAGGGGATACCTCTCTATTGTACCACAGTGCAAACAGATCAGCTGAGAAACTCAAGGGCCCCATTCTGACCATGATGAAAACCCTCAATACACAGTTTAGTCTTGATACAACTTGTATATTGTACCAAGAAAGCCTAGCAGAGACCACCTTGGCATCAAACCAACAACAACCTTGATGACCTTACTTTGGGTGGCAAATTTGACAAGACCCCTTCCTAGCTACTTTTAATGCAGTCTTGTAGTTGACTTCTGGAGACAACAAAATACAAAACTACTGGGAATAATAATACACCATAGATTATGTAGTGTGACATTGTGCATGCATACATGCATGCCTGCAATGACTTGTCCATGCTATCCCATCTTCATTGGGACACACATCACATTCATTACATGCCTCACTATAGTACTGCTCCAACCACAGAACAGCCTAACACTGCTTCTACAGTTAGCACTATGCTTCTCTTTAATGTGGCTATAGGTTGAGTCTGTTGGTGCTCTTCTATGCCTAATAGATGTTGAATTAGCCATTCTGTTCTTTGTGCAGCAGCCCCCTAGAAAATTAGCAACCCTTGTCTATGAATCCCACCCTAAGACTTAACCATTAAGCAAAGGATTGAGTAGGGCAATCTGCCTAAGTATCTCAGAACTATTGGTGTGTGGCACCTTGTAGTCTTCCTATGGAATTAACATTTATTTATTTTAATTTGTTTATGAGAGTAGTGCACTGATCGGTACTGAGCAGTGTTTAGACTCAGCCCAGATGAAATACGAATCATTGCACATACAAAAAAATACAGAAATGTAAGCAATAACAGAGTTGTTCTTACTAATTACATAGAAATTATATATCACCCTCTATATATAAATTCTACTGAACAGGTACAGTACAATGTATTATCAAGCAGAGTGCAATGTAACACATACATTAATTTCTAAAGTGGGTCAATCTTCAGTGAATCCTGAGAGAGTAGAAGAGACTTGGAAAGGAGATAGGTTAGGTGATATGTCCTGTGCTGAAGCAGGAGCATTAACTGATTTGTCTGGAATGAAGAGGTGCTTTTTGAGTTTGGAATTATTGTTGATTTTCTTAATTTTGATGTGGAGAACTTTCCAAAGAGTAGGTGCCTGAGAGACGATAGCATGTGCAGTGTTGTGGAGTCCGGTTTTATGGGGAATGAGAGTTGGTGTGGATTGTGAGTAGTGTCCCAGGTTCAAAAAGGAGTTTATTCATGAAATCTAGCTGCAAGCACAGTAGATGTGTAGAGCTAGTGTAGTTTGCAGAGTTAGTATCCTAAAAGTAGGTTAGATCTTTGTTTTATGGGTAGCCATTTGGCTTTATCTAGAGTGATACAGTGATATTGACAGACAGGTGAGTTTGTAATGGATTGACAGGTGCACTTACAGATAGTCCAGAGTGTGGCAGTGTTTTTCTTAGAGGCAGAAGCAAAAACTAGGAGCCCATGTTCAAGTTGAGAAAGAAGAACTCCTTTGCCAATATCTCCTGCGGCTGGCTGGGATTGAAAAGAGAAGGGAACAGAAAGCAAACAAATGACTTCCCTGTATCTTACCTTTGCTTGCCATCTAACAAATCCCTTGCTCACTCATGTTAGAATAAAACAAATGGTTTCTTGAGAATTCTTTGAGCTGTTTTGGGGAGTTGGCATATATACATTCAGGAGTTGCAGAGAGGCTTGCCCCCCCCCCCCCCCCCCGTCAATGTGGGAAATGAAGGGAGCTTACTCTGAAAAAACACTTTTCAATCGCACTTTGCATTCCTTTTTTCAGCACAAGAGCTCTCATCTCAAAATTCCATTTTGTGCAGTCTACAGGCATAGAGCACATCATACCTCAGTTTCTAGCTTTAATGTTTATAAATTAAAGGCCACTATTTACAGTAAGTATAATAACAACATACTTAACTCATACTTTACCTTATTTTTACTGTCTTCATGATCTAACTTTTGTAGATATCATGTTGTTTCAGAGTCCACATAAAATGTAACCTCTCTGCCCTTATCATCCTCATATAACAACCAAAATCAAACTTTTATTCACAGTTTCCCATATTTAGACTCTCTTACTTAGATCCTCTTCTATTAACTGATCCCACTACTTCTCTTTATTTCATCTTCTGTTTAGTTTTCCCTTTGCTCATTTCAGTCCCTTAATTCATTAATTGCATTTTATATATATATATAGATATATCACCCTCTAGTGAGTACTTTTTCAGATGCCGGATCAAACTTACCAATGACGCCTTCTCACTCTTGGACCACCTTCACAGTATATGTTCTCTCTTCAGTTGCCATTGCTTTTCCAAAACTGCTCTTGTTAGGAATTGTAAGATTGTCTTACATTGGTCTAATCTTGGGTATGTTAAAAAATATGGCTGCCTCCCACCTGATACTCGGGACATTTTCTACTCATTGGGTAAATATTTAATGCAGTCTCAGTGGAGTGTAGAAATACCTGTGAAGACATTTCCATGTAAATATTCTAAATTTCTTAGATTTGGTTGCCATTTTAGGTTTATGGCAACTTTTCTGCCATTTCTCCTTTGAATATTGATGCCCCAGTTTATCTTCCCCACTTGGTATCCTTTTGAGTTCTACTGTAATCCCTTTATAAAAGACCTATATATATCGCACTTATCAGATTTTTGATAGTTGCATTCACTGTACTAGCCTCTGTTAGTAACCTGCCTACCTGTAGCATAGAGTCACCACTTTGTTGTATTTGTCCCCTGTGCCTATCAAGTGCCAATAGTCATGCTTTCATTCTCCCTAACTTGAAATCTGTATGGCTTGATTCAACTCAAAGTTCTTCTTTCCCTGCCACAGTTTCTCCCAAGATCTGGGCCCCACTGCCTTTTAAACATATGTTCAGTATAGTATAGTACTGTATTTATATTCACATCTTGTGCCACCATTTTCAGATCTGAACTAATTCCATCTTCAAATGTTCAAACCTCATATGCCCCACCCTCCTGTGAGTAGCCATGCAAATATCCTGTTTGCTACTTTACTGTCCTATCATTTTGCAGCTGATGGTCCAAACCAGGTGTGGTCAGCACCCCATATCCTTTTCCTCCCATGATGCCATCAGTTCCTGTTCTCCAGCAGATACTTCATAACAGGGCTGTTGTGACCAAAATGAGGTAGTTTGCATTGTTTGCACTAAACCTCAGCTCTCATCTTTCTGTTCACCTGTTCCGCCAACCTGTTCAGCCTATCAGATACTTTGTTAACCTCCTCTCGACATCCTTTTCTGCTGCACCTACTGTTGTGACATCAGCATTGGTTAATCCTATATTCCATTCCCTCAGATTTGAGTGAGGTAAGTACAACAAAGAGTGCTCACTCAGGATAGAATACTGAGCTACTTCACTTGATCCCTTTCCAATTTTTGATATCTTGTGTCCTTCCACTTAGCAATGCAGAGAAATACAGATACCCATTCTCACAGCCTTACTGCAGCCCTCCAGTTTTTCAGCCTTCATGTAGGGCCAACTCAAAGGCCTTGTTTCTGGAAGCTAGGAAAGGCTAAACTGTTCCTTTGGATGTAATCCTCCAGAATCTTCCAGCCAATTTGGAGAAAGGCAGCATTCTGCATTAACAGAAACTAGAAAATGTGCTTCAGTATCTATCAGTCTATTAACATTGAAAAGGCTGGTTTCTAGGGATCCATTCTTAGATGCTGGTCCAGACAACATTTTATTTTGCCTAGGAATTGCTGTGAACGAAATTTCTTTAAAGCAAAGATGGCACCTGTTAGGGCTAAAATCTGTCTTCATTGTCCTGGTACCAAACAGAAACCCTGCTTAAGTGCTTCAAGTATAGGCAAGCAAGCAAACAAGCAAGCACTCCCAACATCTGTCTGAGTCTTCTGTACACAGCTACAGATAGCCACTAATTCCCTTACTGCTATGCTGGGGAATGGATGGCATCTGGAATGCTTTTTTTCTTCAATACCAATGGACTAATAGCACACAAAATACAGGTCTAAAAGGGTCACAGAGCAGAATAATGACTTTTATTTGCTAGCGAGCTCTAATGAGACAGAAATCTATCTCCTAGCAGCTCAGAGCATACACAGAGGCATCAATTTATTTCCATTTAGCACTGGTTTCTGTAGCCGGTTCATCCTACACAAGCTGGTCCGTCACCTTTGGCCACAACCAAAGGTAAACATTATTTTTACTTTTTGTATTATTTCAACCAGTTTAGATAAGCTTGCACCTGTGAATATTTTATGCTTCACAGCAGCATTTTGTATTTTTTAGAAAAAAATACATGAAATATATTTTGGAAATATAAGAGATAATGCATGTGTATCAGTCTCTGTGTCTTCGTTTTTAGCATTCATAATAAATGTAAAGATTAACTATTATTTTTCTTTTAAAGTAGTTAAAGCACTGTTCATTCAGTGTCATTTTCACAAGCTTGTTTATCTTTCATAGGTGGTTACTAGGTTCATGGCCCAAGAGCCATTATATATTTCCATATATACATTTTTACAATTTGTGCTGAAATTATTATAATTTTCACTATATACTAAACAATGCCCATCTTATATATCCCACTTTTTCACCAGTTTGGCATTTAGACATTGTATAACTACTTCATGTAATCCTTTTCTAATTCTTTGTGGGAGCCGATTACTTTACTGTTACATTCATAGCAAAACATTTTAGAATTTTTAGTATCTGTGTTTTGTCTTTGTGTATTGCAACATGTATCAACATATACCTCAGGTTTCCTCAACTGCTGAGTATCTCTATCTGCAGTCTGCATGCTTAAGTAATCTTGAATGCCCTTTGGAAACATTACATTTTTTTAGTTCAGAAAATAGTTTTCAATAGCAAGCTTCGCTGTAAATATCATTCATAAATCTTTTTCTAAGTGCTCCATTCAACGGTGAGCCAAATTCACAGTTCACAGCACATTGCTTCATTTTCTTATTAAGCTACTAGCTGCAATGAATAAAACAAAATATTTCTTCTATTTCCAGAGACTTAGCTTCAAAATGCCCCTTTAACATTTCTATACATTTTTTTTCTTATTTTTTACCAGTAGTTTCTGTTGCTCAGTCAAATTCCAAGATAATCCATATGTAGATGTATTCACAACACTAAGTTATGTTTTCACAAGATTGTCTGAAGGAATGTCATTCAGCAGAAAAAAGATGCTCATTTTCCTCTGTATGTGTAGACTCTTGATTATGTGGTTGGTTTAAATTGTTAATTTCTTCTCTGCTGAGCAGTGAAAATCCTTACTACCACTTTTTTGTCCTTGTATGTTATATATTTTGGAGAATCTTAGACAGAGATCAGCAGTCAGCCTGGAGTACCCTTAATGGTGAGCACATACAGTGAGCTTCGACTGAGTACAGGCTGTAATACATGCATATGCACAGTCACTTTATTTGCATCTGCATTGGTTCATTGTACACAGACCCTGCACTTGCATGCCCAGTCCACTGCACAACAGAAGGTGTAAAAGATATATGGAAACACACTGGCATGCTTCACTACAATTTTCTTTTTTTGAATTTACTCTGTTATATTTTTTTGTCTGTATGACTTGTGATCATTAATCTTCAAGTCTCAAGGGTAGAAAAGCAAAGGAAAGGGTTTGGGTCAGTTAGGTCAATGCATGCATATATGTATGTGTGCATGCATAGTGTGCATCCATGTGAATGCGTCCGTCTGTGCATGTGCGTGTGTGCGTGTGTGCGTGCGTGTGTGCGTGTGTGTGTGTGCGTGTGTGCGTGTGTGCGTGTGTGTGTGTGTGTGTGTGTGTGTGTGTGTGTGTGTGTGTGTGCGTGTGTGTGTCCGTCTGTGTGTGTGTGTGTGTGTGCGTATATGTGTGTGTGTGCGTGTGTGTGCGTGTGTGTGTGTGTGTGTGTGTGTGTGTGTGTGTGTGTCTGCGTGTGCGTGTGTTTCCTCCCGTGTTACAAATAAATGTGTCTGGAGTGTTTCTCCCTTGGCCTCTGCTTTAAATTGGCTTTGTTCCAACTCGGGATTTCCCAGTAAACAAGTAATAAATAATGTTTACAAGTTAACGTTATAAAATTATTAACAAAATTAAGTGCTAATTACTATCCTAGGCTGAAGGGGAAAAACAAGTGGGCATACCTCTCGACATCTTAGTGCAAGAAATCTGGACAAAGCCTGACAAAATGGGGGAACAAAGGCCCCAAAATAGAGACAGATTTTACATACTGCTCTTATAAACTTAGAAAGTTGCTAAAGTAACAGGGTTTGTGTTACCATTCATTTTCTGAAGGATCTGAAGTCTGAACCTCAAATGTATTTCATTATTTAGTGACTTCAGTCCTCAGGTCATCCCAGTGATTTGCTAGAAATTCACAAATTTATGAGGACTAGACCAAAAATATTCTTCTTCTTTAGTTTTTTTCCCAGTTGGGGTCACCACAGCAGATCACCTGTCCACTCATGATTGGCAGTGGAGTTTTACAGTGTTGAGTTGCCAGCCTGGCACCCAACCTTCCACAGAGGCACACACACACATGCACTCATGCCTAGGGCCAGTTTAGAGTGTTCAATCCACCTACAGCATGTCATTGGGATGTGGGAGTAAACCAGAACACCTGGAGGAAACCCACGCGACCACAGGGAGGACATACAGACTCCACACAGAAGACACCCCAGCCAAGGATTGAACCGGAGAACCTCTTGTTGTGAGGCAGCAGCACTAACCACTGCACAACCGAGGCCACCCAGGAATAGACCAAAAACATGAAGCACAAATCTGGACATTCTGTGAAAATTCGGACAGTTGAGAAGTATGGAAGTGGGTTCATGTGGATTGGTCCACTACCTTGGCTAACAAAACACATAGTCCGCCATACCTTTGCATTGATTCTGTGTTACCTCTCCCCAGTTTCACTGCCTAACAAGTGTCTACAGCCAGAATAGCAAGACAGTGCACTGACAAAATCCTCGCCTGTGTATTCTCCCAAGATATATAGTTAACCACAACTTTTTATTGATTCTAAGTCAGTGATCCCTGGTTTTGCTGGCTAACTATTTTTTGCAGCTAAGATAACAGGTTAGAGCACTGCTGCAACCCCCACCTGCGTGGTCTCAATAGGCATATAGTCAAACACACCTGCTTACTGATTCTAAGTCACTGTTTCCTAGTTTTACTTGATATCTACATAAGTAACATTGTTATTAGTTAGCTCTCACATAAATTATTAAATATGTTTAAGTACAAAGAAAAACTCATTCGGTGCATTTGCACTGTACAATAGATGTTGCATTGACTGAAGCTAGTGTGCTTCTTTAAAATAACAACAACCTGCCCCCATCACTTTATCACTCTATCTTATAGTGTATAGAAATGCCCATGTCCCAGGACCTTGAAACCAGTATGGTGAAATCAGGACTTCAGAGTCTTGTAGCTCTCATAAGATGTCACTTGTGCTTGAACTCTAGTACGAGTATGAACGATGTGCAACAGCTATGCAATGAGAGTTAAATTGTCACGCCTTGCCAAATACATTACTTGAGTCTAAGCAAAGTAAGGCTAGCAGCTGTGCGGAGGAAGTGGGAGGCGATTTCAAGCAATGATTAGTATAGAAATTTAGGTTTAGGGAGAAAAAGGAGAGTTTTAACATTAGAGAGTGGGAAGGGAATTTTTGGGTTAGAGAGCAAGAAGGTTAGGGAGTGGCAAGGGAGTTTTAGGGTTAGAGAGTGTGGGGGGATAAGGTTATAGAGTTTGAGGATACAGGGTTAGAGAGTGTGGGGGTAGGGTTAGAGAGTGTGGGGTAGTGGGGTTAGAAAGTGTGGGGGTAGGGTTAGAGAGTGTGGGGTAGGGCTCGAGTGTATGGGGAAGTAGGGTTATGAAATTATTGGGGAATACTAGGTTTCGGGAGCAGGTGGGGAGTTCAGGGTAGGTAGTGACTGGGGAGTTTAGGTTTATGAAGGGAGAAAGTGGAGTTTTAGGCTTACAGAGAGATTGGGGATTTTAGGTTTAGGGAGGGCTGTGGGGTTTTAGCTTTAAGGAGTATTCAGGGAGTTTAGGATCAGGGATAGGGAACTGGAGTCCTATGGTTAGGTTAGGTATGGGTACCAAGACTCAGGTTAGGCTTATGAACTGGAAGGGAGTTTTAGGGTTAGAGCTAATGCTCTGATACAGCATATGCAGTTTAATAGGGTTGGATGGTGGGTGGTGTGTGCTAAATAATCAAGTAAGACTGAGCTAGTGAGAGTTAGCACTTGTCTTACAGGCCATGTGGATTTGAGCAAGCATGTTATGAGCTACTAGTACACAGTCACTTACAGTAGGACCCCATGACCTTTTATTCCATCGTAGCAACATATTTACTTGGCTGATGGCTAAGCTGAACTGTATACTGCTCCTGTATCTATCTGTCCTTAGATCTAAAACCTTTGGTTCAGTTAACCAGACCCACATTTTCAGTTAACCTGAACCATGTTACCACCATGACTGTAATTATAAATGATGCTAGACCTGACAGCAATTTATGCAGTGTAGTGTACTATACCTTTTTTGCCAGTAAACAGTATCCATACTGTCAACCTGCTCCTCTTGTTCACTTCTGCACAAGAAGAAATTGACAGGCTCCTGCAGGGAATTGTAGTTTACCTGCTTCAGTCCTCCTCCTACCCCAATTCCCTGGCTACCACTTTTATGATATTCTAGTGAATACCATACATCATCCAACCCTCCCATTAAATGTCCCTAAGCATGCTATATGTCTGCCTATCACCCATTACATTCTACTCATTCAGTTTTCTATGCATAACATGTATATAACTAGAACAAAGCTTCCTTTGCCTCTTTAAAAATCCAGTGACTTGGCAACAAACACCGCAGTCAAACATGCTACAAACCTAGCATCAATACTATATTTACATGTTAAAATACTGCACCAACCCTACCAGTTCAAACATTTAATTATTCAACCTACAAATATCACAAATCTTCACAATTTAAATATATATAAGATTTCCAGCAGTATCTCAATTAAATCTCCTCAACATTAAATTTCATTATAATCTAAAGCAACCATACTTTCTTTCCAGTAGCCTTGCCAGTTTTCCAAACATTAACATGTTTTAAGCTACTTGAAAGACTTTCTAAGTTTCTGTTACAATTTCCTACCTTCCACAATGTACTTCCCCCTATCCCCCCATAAATAACATTGTCTACATCCCCTCCCTCTTTATTTATTCTAATGATTCCTCCCATTCCCCATTCTGACCACAGCTACACACCCACATCCTGCAATTTCAACTAATCTGCAGTCCCCAGTATACATTTTAGGTAATGGTCATACCCGTTACTAATACAAAAGTCTTCCTTCTCCCTTACCTTTATCCAGACTGAAAGAGAGCCTCTGCCTACACCCCATAGATTAAAGTTTGTCGAATTCATGTTAAAACTAAACTAAACATGAAAAATCCAAAGGGTGAAGAAGTGACTGAAATAACTAAGTTTATTGTACTGAGTACTTTTGTTCAAAAATCAAGAACTTTCACATTTTTGAATGACAGAGCTCAGTATAATAAACTTAGTTATTTCAGTCCCTTCTGCTTGGCCCATTGGACTTTTCTTGTGTTCATATTCTTTGCTGTAATCCTTCTGGTGGTTCCTGGTTAAAACTAAACTTATAAACATTTCACTTCTGCTTATATATATTCCTAACAACAACAGATTCCCAACGAGATTAATGAGGTATCACACAAAAACTATTTTTTATTTATTTTATTTTACATTTGTTGACCGGACTTATCTAACTCGATATACGTCCATTTTCAGTAGAGGCCTGGGGAGAAAAGCTCCACATAAAAGACAAGAACAAACAGAAACATTACAACTTCAGTTATAGATTACTTGTCAGACTAAACAGGTGTTACATGGTAACTTAGCATTCATGATAGATAAAAGTAGAACAAAATAGAAAATTCCTTTTTTTTTTTTTTGTTTTACCAAACAATAGTAGAAGAAAAAGAGTATTCAGAAGGATGTGGGGGATTCCCAAATCAAATTTATAAGTATGGCACAGGAGAACAGACTAGTTATAAACAAGATTGGGAGAATTAGTTAAGGGCAGTAACTCATCTATAAGGCAGTGACATGTCCATGCAGTCTTTCCTGGGTACAATAAGTCCAACTTAGAAGGTAGTGCTCTTAAAGTGGTTAAACGTGAGCAGTAAATTGGTGCTATAACCTAGGATAGCAGGAAGGGAAAATCTTAGTCAGCGTTAGTACAAGGACATAGCCAGTGGGTTGAAAGGTATAATTTAAGTTTCTTTTTGAATAGTGTAGTTGAAGAGAGAGATGTGAGTTCACCAGGAAGTAGGTTCCAGCTTTTTCCCAGATTACTTGTCAGACTAAACAGGTGTTACATGGTAACTTAGCATTCATAATAGATAAAAGTAGAACAAAATAGAAAATTCCTTTTTTTTTTTGTTTTGTTTTACCAAACAATAGTAGAAGAAAAAGAGTATTCAGAAGGATGTGGGAGATTCCCAAATCAAATTTATAAGTATGGCACAGGAGAACAGACTAGTTATAAACAAGATTGGGAGAATTAGTTAAGGGCAGTAACTTATCTATAAGGCAGTGACATATCCATACAGTCTTTCCTGGGTACAATAAGTCCAACTTAGAAGGTAGTGGTCTTAAAGTGGCTAAAAAGTGAGTAGTAAATTGGTGCTATATCCTAGGATAGCAGGAAGAGAAAATCTTAGGTGGGTTAGTACAAGGACATAGCCAGTGGGTTGTATGGTATAATTTAAGTTTCTTTTTGAATAGTGTAGTTGAAGAGAGAGATGTGAGTTCACCAGGAAGTAGGTTCCAGCTTTTTCCCACAGTGTTGGAGAAAAGGTAATCTCCTGCTTTATTGTTGGGTTTTTGTCTAGATACCAGTAGTTTATTTGCTGAGCATAGGTTTGTAAGAGTATTATATGGGCTGATTAGACTCATGAGAATTGGTGTGTTACCTGGATGATAAAGGGTTTTATGGGCAATAATCAGTTGGTGGAATAGAATTTGATTATGCAGTTCCAGCCAACCCAGTTGTTTCAGATTTTGGCAGTGGTGGGTTCCGAAAGGGGAGCCGGTAGCAAATCTGGCAATGTTATTGCAGGAGATTGCCAGCTATTTGAGGTTGCTTTTAGATAGATTCATGTATACAGGAGAGGCGTAAAAGAGAGCTGAGATAAGGTGGGTGTGGGCAATAGTAGTTCTAGCTATGGGAGTAAGGAAGGGTTTAATTTTATAGAGGGAGCCTAGTTTTCAGTTAACTGATTTTATTGTGGTGTTGATATGAGTATCATAGTTAAGGTTGTGGTCAATAGTTACTTCTAAGAGTTTGGTGGTAGTGTCAGGAGATATAACTGTGCCGTTTTTAGATTTGATAATGAAGTCAATTGGGGTGGCCTTTTGTGTAGGAATAAACAGCAATAATTAGCCTTTTTAGGGTTAAGGAGGAGACAACATTGTAAAAAACATTCTTCTACTAGCTCAAAGACATTTTGGGTGAGGGACTGCAGTTAAGATGGGCCTGTAGCTGAGGATATTAATGTGGAGTCATCTGCATATTGTATGGATGTAGCTTGGGGGATACTAATAGATAGATAGTTTATCAAGATGGAGAATAGAAGAGGGCCCAAAATAGAACCTTTGGGTACACCAAGGGTGACAAGAAGGTGGGAGGATAGACTGTTATCCCAAAGCACTGCCTGTTATCTAAGTAGGACTTGAACCACTGCAGTGCTTGAGTATCAAGTGAGAGGGACTTAAGAATATTCAACAGTAGCTGATGGTTAACCATGTCAAATGCTTTTGTGAGATCAATAAAGATTGCAGAGGACAGGGTGTTATTGTTACGGTTTTTGTTGATGTGGTCAGAAAATGATAGGAGGGCAGTAGTGGTGCTATGGAAAGGTCTAAAGCCATGCTAAGAGCTACCTAATAGGTTATTTTGGAGAAGGTGGTCTAACAGTTGATGGTGGATGCATTTTTCCATGATTTTAGCTATGGGAGACGGTAGGGCAATTGGACAAAAGTTAGAAAGTTCTGTTGAGTTGCCACCTTTGTGTAGGGGGGTTAAATGGGAGACTTTCCAGATGGATGGGATGGTACTTTCTGTTATGGTTCTATTTATTAGGATTGAGATAGGGTAAGCAATAACTTTAGCTGCTATTTGCAGATATTTAGCAGGTAAGAGGTCAGCAGAGGGGGTAGAAGTTTGAGTTTTTGAAGGAGGGTACAGATGAGTGATGTAGGCACAGGTTGTAGTTGGAAAGTAGGAGGTGAGTTAGTTGAGGAGGTGGGCAGATTAGAAGATACAGGAGGTAGAGAGTTAGCAAATGACTGGATGGCTTCAGTAAAGAAGATATTAAAGGTATCAGCAATTTGTTTGGGAGTCTCTTGGGTGATTCCTGATGGGGTTGGTGTCTTAGAGTTGCCTGGATGAAGGAGTCTATTGATACCTGACCAGTATTTCTGTGGTCTTTGTTGATTGGTCTGTTAAAGTTGAAAGTAGAAGTTTTTTTTATCCAATAGTATTGATGCTTTAGTAGAATTTCTAAGCTGTTTAAAATTTAAATGATCAGATGGGTCTTTAGAAGTACGCCATTTGGCCCAAAATTTGTTTCTTAGTATAATTTTTTGCTTAGTTTCTTTTGTAAGCCATGGAGCAGTTTTGGTACTGTTCCTAAGAGTACAAGAAGGGGCATGGTAGTCCAAGATTTCTAGGAACTTAGCATTGAAGTATGCCACTGCTTCCTCTAGCTGGAGGTGTTTTAAGGGTGACCAATTGCATACACTAAGTTCATTTTGGAAGTGATCAGGGTTAAAATATTTATTGGAGTGAGTAGTTTTAAATGTTGGAGGGCTGGAAATATTACTCTTTTGTCGAATTATATGTTAGTAAGTGATCACTAATGTCATCTGGCAGGATGCCTGCCATATATGTTGGGGAGTACTTATTAGAATCCAATCTAGGGTGCTTTCTTTATTGGTAGATTTATGGATTTGAGTGGGTGAGGTGATAGTTTGGGAGAAGCCATGTAGGTTTATGCGGTTAGTTGGGTTATCAGAATTACAGGTATTCCAGTCTATATTAAAGTCACCTAGCAGTATGACTTCTTGTGGATAGTTAGTGGAAAGCCAGCTAGGGATAATTTCTAGGGAGGTGATGTTATTACCTGAAGGAAGATATGAGCATATAATGTAAATGGACTTACAGGTATTTAGTTGTAGCTTAGTGATAAGAATTTCAGCATTTGTATCAGATGGTGGGAGGGTATCTAGTAGTGTAATTTGGAGCTCTGCTTTATATATTAAGGCTATGCCCCCACCCTTCTTGTTAAGGCGATCCACTCTTAAAATACTATATCCTGGAGGGGTGATTTCATAGTCTTGGGTTGCTGGTTTTAACCATGTTTCGATTAGGCATAGGATATCAAAGTCCAGTAGAGCATGAAGGTGAGTCACTTTATTATTTACACTTCCTATATTTAGGTGAGCTATGAAGAGGGAGTTAGAAGGCCTTGTAGGGGTGTGAAAGGAAGAGGGAGAGGGTCTAACTGGGTTAGCAGGACTATTATTGGCAGGGCCAGGATTGGGATGAATGTCACCATCCAGTAGGAGGTGTAGGTGTAGTCTATATGTGTGAATTAGAGAAAGATTCGGTATGTTAAGTATTTTCTTGACTTGGTAGTGTTTATAGGTAGTATGGGTAACTCTATGATACTTTGGGAGGAGATAATTGGTTTTAGATGTTATGTTGATGTCTATAAGGGTGGCTGATAAAGCTGGTAGGGATGTTTGTTTAGTGGGCTGGTGGAAATTAGAGTAACTAAGATGTTCATAGGCAGTTAGGATATAGGGAAGGAAAAGGAAAGGAAGAATTAAGAACAGGAGTAGGGGTTTGAGATAAGTTGATATGGGTGAAATAGGCATTGTGATAAAGAAGTTGGAGGTAGACAGTGAATAGGTGAAGTATGTAATGAAGTGGGAGGAGTGATGTAGTATGATGGGAATACCTTTAATGAGATGTGGGTTGGGATTGGATAATGGGGAAGTGGGAATGGCTAGGGAGGTATAAGGCTAGATGCACTGGGGGTGGCTGGAAATTGGGGGTAGGATAGGGGAGCGGAGTGAGCCTGTAGGGTGAACCGAGCGGGTAGAGCAAGAAGGAAAGGAATTAGACAGGTAGTGAGGAAAACAATCAGTGAAAGGGGAAGGTAGGTTCAAAGTGGGGTATACATGGAGGTAAGGACTTACTAGTGATGAAGAGGGTGAGATGAATAAAGAGTAACAGAGAGAGTATGGATGGGTAAAGGTGGAATAAGATGCAGGTAAGTACCTGGTAAAAAAAAAAAAAAAAAAACTTAGTGTCTAAGAAGCAGCAGAGCTGCTAGGTAATGGAGGTCTTATGCTGCCCTCTAGTGGTCAATCCCTATAATATAATGAAGGGAGAAACATGAGAGCTGTAGGGGAGAGGAAAGAATAAAAACTGGGGGGGGGGGTAGTCTGGAGGCTAGGCTAATGACAGATATAGGGGATACAGAGTGGGAGACTATGGCTGCTGGTTGTCCTGGCAGGGAGTGCACACTAAAACCAAATTTTCAGGAAATAGTTACAAATTATAGGAGGTGAGATGCAGGTTACACATACTTTACTGTCCTATTCTTGCTTCCTCAGGTCAGAAGAGCACAGGAGAAATATAGGCTCTTTTCCTGCACTGGGATGAATTGGTAGACACTGTTTTTAAAGTCTGGTTATTTCTCTAGATCTTGGGCAGTCAGATGGAGACAATCACTGAGAGGTTTACACTGGTCAGATAGTGTCTAGTGTAGAGAAAATACAGAAGAATATCAAGGGAAATACAATGCAGAGACACACATATAGAAACTTCGAACTGTTTACCAAACACAGCTATAAATAATGCAGGCTAACACTTATATAAATATTGCAGAAAAAAAGAAAAAAAAACCTAACAAACATGGGAATAAAACCAACCACTGAACAATAGCACTACTTAATGCAGGAAGCATGACGAACAAATCGACTCATGCCTATACGCCAACAAACCTAGACATAGTAATTACCGAGTGTTGGGTTAAAACAGGTAGCCCCACGTTAGTGAACACTTCACAAATTCCAGATCCCGCCTTCATGATAGGTTGAGAACTAGAGTAGGAGGAAATATCATAGTTCTAATCAAAACTATGATCAAACCATCACTTCAAGGATACAATGCATCAACTAAGGACCATAACCCTAACTGGATAACTCTTAATATACATATTATAAGGAATCAAAGCTGTGTGGAACCAGTAAAGAAACAAACAAACAAACATGCAAATACATAAAAGAAAAGTGCATCAGAGTCCTTATCACACAAAACAAATCTGTTTTCTTAAGGATAAATATAGTAAGGGTCATATTAATGAAAATGACAGCCATACACTATTACAAATTTGGGCTAACTAAATAAATTACTGTTGTCTCTGACAAATTCTAAACGTAAACTTGTAAGCACAAAAGAAGTTAAAAACAGCATCAATCATTTGTATGTGTACAGCCACCTCTGTGCTTCTAATTATTTATTTATTTATTTCTGTTGTGGAGACAGGGAGAAGTATATGGAAAATGACTCACCAGAGACTCAAACTACATACCAGTGAAATGATGATATATTGTGTGACTAGTATCTAACAGAAGTAGAGAAAACCTGTGTTTTCTCCTGTCTACCTGATGAATCTAGGCATCTCGGGGCAATGCAGCAATTGCCTCATGTACACAGACAACCCTCTCCTCCTACCACCCAACACTACAACCTGTGAGAGATGCACTCATATAGCCAAACTGGAAGCAAAGCTCTCTTCACCCAAGACTGGACTAGACAGTCAAGAGGAGAAGGTAAACACTTGCACCACATCACACTCATCACATAGTCCCTCAAAACCTACACCACCAAAACACAAACATAGCAACACAAAACACACACCTACATTTGCGGAGGCTCTCAATAAAAATCTGCTCGAGCAACAGAGACCTCCAAAGCAGAAATGCATGCAACCTCCACCCCCCCAACACAACCCAAATGACACACAGCCCACAAACTCAGTGTGCCACTCAACCACAGCCCATAAGGCATAACAACGTACCCAACACTCTAGTCATAGGTGACCCTATAGTCAGGCACACTGATCTTCCACTCACCAGGCTAAACAAGGAGAAAGGTACTGTCACCTGCCTGCTGGGTGCCAGCATCTGCTACATAATGCACGCACTCAGGTCACTCCACAACAAGTACAAATATGACTCTCTCATTGTTTATGTTGGTGTGAATGACCTGAGACATATCTCCCTGGACTACATGAAAAGAGACATGGAGGAGCTCTCTGATCATGTAGCCCAGGCAGGTATGACCCTAGCCCTGAGTAGCATCCTGCCATCACCCAGAATGATACCACAGTACAAGGACAAAATGACTGACTTCAACAATTGGCTAACTTCTGGTGTCATTCTAAGGGGATCCAGTATCTGTCTGCCTGGGATGACATGATCGACAGACCATGATGCTTTGCCAGAGATGGCCTGCACCTGTCCCCCTTGGGATTCCGGATACTGGCTAAGGCTCTTGCCACCCCTACAGTGCCTTTTTTAGGCAAGGTTCAAATGACAAATTCACCACCATAACAGGTACAGGCAAGCAAAATCTGAGGGTAATGCTACTCAATGCTAGAAGTCTAAACCTCAAAATGCATTCACTCGAGGCACTCCTTAAAATGGAGAACATCGACATCTGTGCAGTGACAAAGACTTGGTTCAAGGCTCCAGAGAGCACCCCTGCATTACCAAGCTATAATTCATACCACACCTTTCGGCCACCTAACCTGGACCGAAACACTAAAGGTAGAGGCATATCCATATTCATTAAGGATAACCACACCTCCAGGCTAGCTGCTCAGCATAATGCATCCGAAATTATCCACGTGAAACTAACTCTAGGCAAGACCGCAATCCAAATTGTAACTTGCTACAGATCCCCCACCATGCCCCAGGATTCCCATTCCTTATTTCTTGATACACTGGAAAATATTAGGGTACAACCCAACACCCTAATAATGGGTGATTTTAACTACCCCACCATTAACTGGGAAAACTACTCATGTACCAACTCTTTTGCTCAACATTTTCTGGAATTCATAAATTCCAACGCCTTGGATCAGCTTATCCACACCCCCACCAGGGGCAGCAATATTCTAGACCGGGTCATTACCAACATGGGTGACCGGTGTTCCACACCAGTGGTCAATTCCTCATTGGTCAGATCTGACCACAAGCTAATCAGCCTAGACATCCACATTCCACCCCCACCCCCATTAGGGAAACCACCGTAAAATATTTCTCCAAAGGCAACTTCACGCTTCTTAAGACAGAAGTGGCAAACATCACAATACCCATGCAAACGGACAATAGAGGTACGACTGCTGAATCCTACACAAATGCACTTATAGGTTCATAGATTCATAGGTAGGTACTAGGCTATCTGCCTGAAGGCATTTATAAGCCTAGCCAGAATGTGTTGGCTTTCGCCGCCCCCCTTAGATTACTTCCCTGTGCCTCTGTCTAGCAGAGCCACTGAAGTGATCCCTGGGGTAAACTTTCTGTTTCCCATCCACTCATCAAGGTTTCTCTTGAAGAGTGTTAGCGAGGTGATCTGCCTAATGTAGATTGGAATCTTGTTCCAAAGCATGGGAAGTCTCTGTGACAGGAATCTATCCCTCCAGCACATCCTATTTATTGTTGTGGTGAGGTTTAGATACCTAGAGCGTGTGGCTCGTGGGGATAAGCTTTTCTTTAGATGGAGCATGTCGATCATTTTTGGGTTGGACATGGCCTTGTATGTCAGGCAGAGATCACCTCTGAGTAGGCGGTATGCAACCGAGTACAGCTGGAGTTTCTTCAGTCGAGCTGCGTAGGGCATCTGTTTGAGGCCAGTGATCCTCTTGGTGAGGTACTTCTGTGGTCTTTCCAGCTGTTGCAGGTGTCTTGTAAGATATATCCCAAATTTACTCTATGATGGGTCTGATGAGAGATGAGTAGAGGGGCACAATGACCTCTTTTGATCTGGATGCAAACCCTTTTGTTATAAGGTGTGCCACATAGAAGGATTTTCTAACCACTTTGGCAATGTGATTATCAAAGAAGAGATTACTATCTACTTGGGTCCCCAGATCCCTTATTATATCTTCCATATTTAGGGGACTACCACCTATGTGGTAGTTTGTGGGAACTTTGTTTTTTCCAAAGGGGATGACTATGCACTTTTTGGCATTTAGCGTGAGGCCATGATTTTGACACCAGGTGTCCGTCTCAGTGAGACCCTTTTGGAGGATGAGTGTGTCAGCTGGATAGTCAATTATAGCCCCTAGTTTGCAGTCATCTGCGAACTTGGTCAGCCATAGTCCTCCTGTGCTTGCCTGTACCTCTGAGAAGTATATGCCGAACAGGAGGGATCCTAGGGCTGAGCCCTGGGGAATGCCACTTGTAACCGGTTTAGAGTCAGACCTAGCTCCCGCAACTCTTACCATGTGGGTTCCGTCTGTGAGCCAGTTGGCAACCCATCTTGTAATGTAGGGGTTTAGGTTCAGGCTGGTGAGCTTGTCTATAATACCAGAATGGGGAATGGTGTAAAAGGCCTTTGCGAGGTCTAGGTAGGCTGTGTGTACCACCTTTCCCTCATCTATAGCCTTGGTAACTGCCTCAAAGAAGTCCACCAGGTTTAGGAGGCATGATCTGCCCTTAACAAAGCCAAACTGGGTCGGGTCCCGTGTTTGAAGGTTCCCAATGTCTCTGTTAATGAGTTCCATGATGATGCGCTCCATAGCCTTGCAGACCAAGGTAGTTGGGCTTATAGGGTGATAGTTCCAGGGGTCTGTTGTGGCTCCACCTTTGCGGAACGGAATAACCATTGCTGTGCGCCACTCTATGGGTACGTAACCTGTGGAGAGGCTGAGTTTGAACAGTGTGTTTAAGTGAGGGGTTAGTTCGTCTTTGAATTCATGTAGGACGCAGCCTGGGACACCGTCCAGTCCCATTGATGCTGTGTTTTTGGCTTTGGAGAGGGCTGTTTTAACCTGAATGTCTGTGATTTCAGGAGCTCTACATTCTTCTGGTATGGTTATAGGCCCTTTTGGGGGTGAGAGGGGGGTGAAGTTTGCGCTGAACCTGTCTGCCAGGATGTTGGCAATATCAGTTGGTTCAGTGTATTTTGTACCATTCTGCACTAACTCTGAGCAGATCTGAGCATTGCCACTTAGATTCTTGACATAGCTAAAGAATGCCTTGTGGTTATCTTTGGAGTCCTTGGAAAATTTTCTTTCGAAACTCGCCTTGGATGATTTTATGAGGGATCGTAGTTTCTTGCTGATACTGATTAGGGATGTCTTCCCTTCTTGGGATTTTACTCTTTTCTGTACTAGTTTCCTCCTTCTGTTGTATAGCTTGTTTATGGCAGGAGTCCACCAGACTGGTTTCCTTTTCTTGGAGGAGTCAGTCTTGGTTTTGCTTGGGATAGCACGATCCATGCATTCTTGTAGGTGCCCATAGAATGCATTAGTAAAGGATTTTGCAGCTTGGACAATGTTATCCTTTAGCATGGGGGCTTTGAAACTTTCCACCTCAGTCTTAAGTAACGTGAAGTTTGCTTTTGAAATGTTTTTCACAGTGTTTTCCTTGTCCGGGGGTGGGGGTGGAATGTGGATATCCAAAGTGATTTGTTTATGATCAGATCTAATCAGTGAGGGGTGGGGTGGAGCACTGGTTGCCCATGTTGGTGATGACCAGGTCCAATATGTTGTCACCTCTGGTGGGAGTGTTGACCAGTTGATCCAGGGCATTTGAGTTTATAAATTCTAGGAAATGTTGGGCAAGGGAGTTAGTACTTGAGTAGTTCTCCCAATTAATGTTTGGGTAATTGAAATCATCCAATATTAGGGTGTTTGGCAGGACCTCTATATTTCCCAGTGTTTCCAGAAATGAGGAATTGGGGTCCTGGGACATGGTGGGTGATCTGTAGCAAGCTACAATTTGAATTGCAGTTTTGCCAGTTGTTAGTTGCACGTGGATGATCTCTGAAGCATCATGCTGTGCCAGTAACCTGGAGGTGTGGGTATCCAAGATGAATATGGATACACCCCTGCCTTTTGTATTGCGGTCCAGGTTCTGTGGCCGAAATGTATGGTATGAGTTGTAGCCTGGTAGTGCTGGGGTGCTCTCTGGAGCCTTAAACCAGGTTTCTGTTACTGCACATATATCGATTTTCTCCATACTGAGGAGTGCCTCGAGTGCGTGCATTTTGAGGTTTAGACTTCTGGCATTGAGTAGCATTACCCCCAGTTTTTTGTTACTTGTGCTATTTATGGCGGTGGGTTTGTCTTTTGAGCCTTGCCTAAAAAGGCATTATGGGGGTAGCAAGAGCCTTGGCCAGTATTCGAAAGCCTAAGGGTGACAGGTGCAAGCCATCTCTAGCGAAGCAGCATGGCTTGTCTAGCATGTCATTTAAGGCGGACAGACACTGGATCCCCTTTGAATGACACCAGAAACTTAGCCAATTGTTGAAACTGATAATTTTTTCTTTATACTGTGGTGTCATTCTTGGTGAGGGCAGGATGCTACTCATGGTCAGGGTCATACCGGCCTGGACTACAAGATCAGAGAGCTCTTCCATGTCCCTTTTCATGTAGTCCAGGGAGGTACAGCTCAGGTCATTCACACCAACATGGACAATGACAGAGTCGTATTTGTATTTGTTCTGGAGTGACCTGAGTGCTTGTGTTATGTGGCGGATCCTGGCACCCGACAGGCAACTAACAGTAACCTTCTCCTTATTCAGCCTAGTGAGTGGGACGTCAGTGTGCCTGACTATGGAGTCACCTATTACTAGTATGTTGGGTATGTTATTTTGCCTTAAGGGCTGTGATTGCATAGCACACTGGTTTTGTGAAGTATGTGTTTCATGATTTGTGTTGGGGGCTGGAGGTTGCTTGGATGTCTGCTTTGGAGGTCTCTTTTGCTTTTGCAGATTATTATTTAGAGCCTCTGAGTATGTTTTTGTGTATTTATGTGTGTTTTTTGCCGGTGCTGGTTTAATGGGTCTGTGTGAGACTGGTGGTGTGATGCAAGTATTTCCTTTCTCCTCTTGACTGTCTGATCCAGCCTTGGGTTGAGAGAGCTTAGCTTCCAGTTTGGCTGTATAATTGCATCTCTCACATGTATTAGTGTTTGGTGGTAGAAGGAGAGGGTTGTCTGTGTACATGAGGCAGTTGTAACATTGCCTCAAAATGCCCATATTCACCAGTTGGACTGGAGAGTACGCCTGAAACTGCCCCTTGGACATGCCTGGATAGGTACAGTGAACTGTTTTACTGGATGGCTGGTAAGGTTGAATAGAGAGCCTTGTCCTTCTGTACAGTATAGGAGGGTCTAGTGCTAGGGTTTATAAGTGCTTGCTATAAGTTTTGAACAAGTGCTGGGCTGAGAAATGAATGGCTTGAATGCTTAAGTTGAAAGTTTGTCTAGTTCCAAGGGAATAGCAGGGAAATGAAAGAGATAGAAATTAGCCCAAAATGGCCAATAAACTACTAATTTCTTGGCTGAAACCACTCCTCCAGGGACAGAAAGTCTGTTCAAAGCTCCCCTCTCTCACAGGTGAGCAGAGAAACTTCCTTCTATCCAGGTAAGGTATGGGCAAACACACAGATTTGTAACACAGCCCTGAATTCAGCACTTAACCTGAAAACTGGACTATACTAGCTTAGAAATATGGGAAACAAGTATATGTTTTTTTTCAGAAAATAAAGCAGATACAATAAAAAAAAACTCTTTAAATGCACAGAAAAGATAATTATTGTTATATATCTCAGATCAGAGTTGTAGTCAATAAAGCAGGAAGAAACACAAATACAGTAAAAGCAGATGAATAGAATGCAATTTTATATATATATATATATATATATATATATATATATATATATATATATATATATATATAAAACAACTGATTTAAACAAGTTACTCAATTAACCAGAAAAAAGCTCAAAACTGGGCCCTGCTCCAGCAGTCTTCAGTCAGACAAGTTCTAACTGCACACTCCTGCTGTTAGGGTGCAGGGGAACCTTCTCCAAAAAAAGATGGCCTGGGTCAATGCTCAAGTTATACAAACAAAGCTAGATCCAGCCGGCCTGAATCTAGTCTATGCTACAGCAAACAAGGCGTACCGATTTCAGAAAGAAGCAGTTCAAATAAGCAGGCACAATAAGCCTGTGACCAGAAATTCCCAGCTCAGAAGGGCAGAATCCAGCCTCACCTCCCACAAGAGTGCAGACCACACCTTCTTAATGTGAAAAAAAACTGGCCCAAAGCCCAAGTGCTTAAACCAGAACTAATACACTTTAGAACAGACACTAAGCCTTCAATCAGCACTCCCAACTCAGGAGGATGTAAGATTCCTGTCCTGCCACAACAGTGCAGACCACAAACCTTCTTAATGTGAAACAACTGGTCTAAAGCCCAAGTGCGTAATCCAAAGGCTTAGAATAACAGTTACAATTTAATCGGCTACTAACAAGCAGTAATAAATGCAGCAGAATAAATGCTATTAAGTACTTTTAAGAACAGGCAGCAAGAGCAAAATAAGTAATAAAGTAGGAAGAAACACAAACACAGTAAGCAGATGAATAACGTGCAAACATTTTTTTTTTCTCCGTATTAGGTAGAATGAGCTAAAGACACTAGACTGGGAGGAGTGTCACAGATCAAATATACAGTAGGGGCGGGCAATTGCAAAGCCAACAAGTATAAAAAGAAAACACCAATAGGGCGGGGCAGGGTAGAAGAAAAATCAACTCAGAAAAATAACACTTTCAACACAGATAAGAAGCCAGCAAATATGATCTAAATCAATTAAGTAAAAGCAATTAGAATACTGTAGAACTTTGGAAAGAAGTGTCAAAAAATACACTTATAAATTTATATCTTGAGTTGTTTCAATAGCACTCTCAGTCAGAACTCAATTAGATTCAAGTAATGAATGCAGAGGTAACAAACAGGGGATCTTAATTATACTAGCAAGCCTTGAGACAATCAGATAAAACACACAAGTTGTTTGGCCAGTATTTAACAGAGCAGGATTAAGGGTGGGGGAAAAAATAGCACTTTCCACTCTGAAAAATAACACTTTCAACACAGATCAGAAGCCAGCAAATACGATCTAAATCAATCAAATAAAAGCAATTAGAATACTGTAGAACTTTGGAAAGAAGTGCCAAAAAATATACTTATCAATGTATATCTTGAGTTGAAAGCCCTTACACCTGAGCGTGGATTGTGCTATCCCTAACAGAACCAAGGAAGCCAATCTGGTGGTCCCCTGCCATAAACAAACTTTACAACAGAAGAAAGAAACTGTTGCAAAAAAGAGCAAAATCCCATGACTGGAAGAACTCCCTGGTCAGCCTCAGTAAGAAGCTGAGATCCCTCATAAAATCCTCCAAAGCTAGTTATGAAAACAAAATCGCCACTGATTCTAAAGACAACCACAAAGCATTCTAAAGCTATGTCAAGAATCTCAACGACAACACTCAGATCTGCTCTGAGTTACAGCACAATGGCACTAAATATGCAGAACCAACTGATATTGCCAACATCCTGGCAGATAGGTTCAGTGCTAACTTTACCCCCCCTCATCCTCTAAAGGGCCCATCTCTATACCGGAAGAATGCAACATTCCTATAATCACAACTACACAGGTAAAAACCACACTCTCCAAAGCCAAGAACATAACATCCATGGGACCTGACAACATCCCAGGCTGCGTTCTACATGAACTACAGAATGAACTGGCACCCCACCTAAGCACCATGTTCAGTCATAGCCTCACCTCAGGCTTTGTGCCCACTGAATGGCGCACAGTGACGGTTATCCCTCTCAACAAAGGGGGAGCCACCACGGACCCTGGGAACTACCGCCCCATTAGCCTAACGAGCCTAGTCTGCAAGGCCATGGAACATATCATCATGGAACTTATAAACAAAGACACTGGTAATCTCCAAACTCTGGACCCACCCAGTTCGGGTTTGTAAAAGGCAGATCATGTCTCCTAAACCTGATTGACTTCTTTGAAGCAGTCACCAAAGCCGTAGACGAGAGTAAGGTGGTTCACACAGCCTATCTAGATCTCGCCAAGGCTTTTGACACCATCCCCCACTCTGGAATTATTGATATACTCACTAAACTAGGTATAAATCCCTATGTCGCAAGATGGGTTGCCAACTGGCTCACTGACAGAACCCACGCTGTGAAAGTAGCAGACTCTAAATCCAACTTCAGACCAGTGACAAGTGGAGTACCACAGGGTTCCATCCTAGATCCTCTCCTGTTTGGTATCTACTTTTCTGAAGTACAGGCTAACACAGAAGGTCTCTGGCTAACGAAGTTCACAGATGACTGCAAACTAGGAGCCATAATTGAAACTCCTACCAATTTGGACATCCTACAAAAGGGCCTCACTGAGACATATGCCTGGTGTCAAAACCATGGCCTCAAGCTCAATACCAAAAAGTGCATTGTCACCCCCTTTGGTAAAATCTCTGTACCCATGGGCTACCACATAGGTGGTAGTCTACTTAATACTGAAAGTGTGATAAAACACCTTGGGACACAGGTGGACAGTAGTCTCTCCTTTGATAATCACATTGCCGCAGTAGTCAGGAAATCCTTCTACATGGCACACCTCATCACAAAAGGTATCTCATCCAGGAAAAAAGAGATCATTGTTCCCGTCTACTCGTCACTCATTAAACTCATTATAGAGTACAACGCCCCTTTTGGTATGTACCTCACAAGACATCTACAACAACTGGAAAGGCTGCAGAAATACCTCACAAAGAGGATTACTGGCCTCAAACAGATGCCCTACGCAGACCGTCTCAAAAAACTCCAGCTTTACTCCATTGCATGTTGCCTACTCAGAGGCGATCTCTGCCTAACATACAAAGCTATGTCAAACCCAGAGCTGTTGGACACGCTCCACTTAAAGAAATCCCAATCCCTCTGAGCTACACACTCTAGGGACCTAAACCTTGTCACCACAATAAACAGAACATGCTGAAGGGATAGATTCCTGTCCCAGAGCTTCCCATAGTCTGGAACAAACTACCTATCTATATCAAACAAAGCTCCTCATTAGCACTCTTCAAGAAAAATCTTGATGATTGGATGGGAAATAGGAAATTCACCCTGGGGATCACCTCTGTGGCTTTGCTCGACAGGGGCACAGGAAAATAATTTCCTTGGGTGGGGAAAGCCAAGGTACCTTTTTTGGCTAGGCTTGTATAGGCCCTAGGGCTGACAGCCTTGTACCTACCTATGAACCTATGAACCTATGAAGTATAGTACAGGAGCAATCAATTTGGAAAAAGATAAACACAAAGTATGGAAAAGAAACAGCAGTAAATTTCTAGGTATTCTAGGTAACATACACACCCACACACACACACACACACACACACACACACACACACACACACACACACACACACACACACACACACACACACACACACACACGACTTACACTCTGCTTGCAGTTTACCAAAATATGCCTGAAAGTAACTCATCTGACTTTAAATAGAACTTGCAACAATTAACTAATGCAGAAGGACATATAATCTATAATGCTCTAACAAAAAAACAATCCTGCTGTTAAGACAGAAAATGGATTAACAGTAAAGTACAGTTGTGTACACTTACCATAAATGTAGTGAAATGCTTGCAGTAGCTCTCAGTTGGCCTGATTAACAAAGTCTTGGGTCCTGCGTCGGTTGCTGTCCCTTCTTCCATCACGTCAGGTCATCAGGGGTATAAAACATGCAGCCGATGCCATTACATCAGTTTTTCTTACCCCAGATGTGAGGTGCCTCCCTAATGGGAAGCAATCAAATCTATAAATACAAGGCTATACCTCCAACAAAAAAGCAAATACACCAAAAAGCTTTTAGAACATAGTAAGTGAGAGTAGAGGTATATTCAAAAGAAGAAAGTGGGCTGGAGGGAGGGTAACCAGGACTGCAACAGTGAATACACTCGACCATCTATATTTATGGTAAGTGTACACAACTGTATTATGTTCTTCATGTTTCACTGTTGCAGTCATTACATTTGGGTAGATTCCCAAAGCTAAGGTTGGGAGGAGGAATTTAAATAGAATGAGGACCAGCTATAAGGCCCTGCAAGACTACAGTGGCAAAAACAGCTCTGGATTTAGAGAAAATTGGCAAATGATAATGCTTGGTGAAAGTATGCACAGACTTCCAGGTAGCAGCTTCTAGGATGTCCCTAGTAGGGACGCCCCTGAGAAAGGCTATAGAGGTAGATACAGCCCTGGAAGAATGGGGTCTGATGCCCTGTGGGATAGGTTTTCCATGGAGCTTATAGCAGAAATGAATGCAGTGGCCTATCCATTTTGAAATGGTTTGTTTTGAAATAGCTTTCTACTCTGTCCCTGCAGGAAATGCCATGAACAGTTGTTCAGATTTCCTTTGAGGTTTAGTCCTGTCCAAGTAGAATCTAAGCCATCTGTGCACATCTAAAGAGTGTAGTATTCGTTCCCCTTTGTTCTGTGGGTTAGGAAAGAAGGTAGGCAAATGAATGGACTGATTAAGAGCCACACTGGATACCACCTTGGGCATGAAGGAGGGATTGGTTCTGAGGGACACCCTGTCCACATGAAAGATGATGAAAGGTTCCACTGCCATAAGGGCCTGTAATTCAGATACCCTTCTTGCAAAAGTGATTGCTAAAAGGAAAGCTGTTTTCCAGGAAAGAAATTTTAAATCTGCAGTAGCAGCTGGCTCAAAAGGAGGAAGAGTGAGTTTTTCCAAGACAAAGTTAAGATCCCAGGCTGGAGTTGGAGCTCTCCTGGGTGGCCTTAAATTTTTGGCCCCTATGAGGAACTGCATGAGCAGTAGGTGAGAGAAGATGGGAGGCTCTGTGCTATAATGAGCTGAAATGGCTGAGGCGTGAATTTTGATGGAGGAAAAAGACAAGCCCTTATGAAGCATCTCAGTCAAGTATTGTAGAATCTGAGGTAAATTGGGCACTGCTGCACTCATCCCTTGAGATTGATTCCAGGCACAAAATCTTTTCCATTTTGCAGCATAAGATTTTCTAGTACTAGGCCTCCTAGCCTCTAAAATGATATCCATCACTGATTTACTGAGGGGTGGTAAAGGAGAGATTAGGTAATTAGCCAGGCTGCTAGGTTCAAGGTTTGCAGCTGAGGGTGCAGAATCTGGTTCTCCTGCTGAGAAAACAGGGAAGGAGTCTGAGGCAGGTGCCATGGAGCCAAGCGTGACACACTGTGCAGGAGAAGGTACCAGTGTTGGTGTGGCCAGTCTGGTGCAATTAAAATTGTCCTTGGCCTGTCCTGTTTGATCTTTAGTAGTACCTCGGAGAGCAGAGACAGCGGAGGAAAGGCATAAACTGATAGGTTTTTCCAGCTGAAGGATAGAGCATCCACTTTCCAAGCTAGTTTGTGGGAAATCCTTGTGCACAATTTGTCCAGTTGATGGTTCTGGGGGGAGGCAAACAGGTCTATATCTGGGCTCTCCCATTTTCTTGTCAACGTGTTGAAAATCCTTGGTTCCAGTTTCCACTCGTGTGGGTCCATGAGGTTTCTGCTTAGTCCATCTGCCAGTGTATTTTGTTTTCCTGGCAGGAATTGAGCTTGCAGATTCACGTGGTAGCTCAAGGCTGTGCTCCACAATGCCATGGGTAGTCTGCAGAGGGGATAAGAATGTGTACCTCCCTGCTTATTTATGTACCACATGACAGTGGTGTTGTCCATCTTTACCATTAGTTGTCCTGGAAGAATGTGGTCATTGAAGGCTGTCAGAGCATTCGGTACAGCTAACATTTCCTTTTGATTTATGTGCAGGTGCATTTGACTTGGGTTCCATTTGCCCTGAATGCACTTCCCTGCCAAGTGAGCCCTCCATGCATAGTCTGATGCATCCGTTGTTAAGGTTTGGGTGGCAGGGGGTAATGTGAATGGTAGTGCCCTGTTTTGGTGGCAGGCCTCTGCCCACCAAAGGAACTCTAGGCATAGGCAAGGTATGATAGGAATCCTTGCTTCTAGATTGTGTGAATGTTGACACCATAGGCTTTTGAGATACCATTGTAATTTCCTCATATGTAGCCTTGCATATGGAATTAGAAGAATGCAGGAGGCCATGAACCCCAAGGCATGCAGTATTTTTCTGGCCACTTGTTTGAAGTAAGTTGTCAAATGAATCCGTTTCTCTGGTGTGAGGAAAGCTATCTGGGAAGTTGTATTCAAGCTTGCTCCCAGGAATATAATTTGTTGACAGGGTACCAGGTGGGATTTCTTTTCATTTATGGTGAACCCCAGACAAGTCAGTACCCTTTGAACAAAGGCCAGATGATTCAAAAGAATGTCCTTGCTTTCTGCCTGAATTAGACAATCATCCAGGTATTGGTATATTTGAATATTTCTTTGCCTGCAAAATGCAATGACTGGAGCTAGGCACTTTGTGAATACCCTGGGCACAGTAGATAAGCCAAAGGGTAGTGCAGAGAACTGATGGTGCATGTAGCCTGCTTTGAAGTGTAGGTATCTTCTGCAAGACTCCCTGATAGGGATGTGCAGGTATGCTTCTTTTAAGTCTAGTGTTGCCAACCATGCATCCTTGCCTAGCATAGGAAGCAGCTGGTGAAGAGTCAGCATTTTGAATTTTGGAATCACCAGAAAGGTGTTTAGGATAGAAAGGTTCAGGATAAGACGCCATGTATTGCCTTTACTGGGTAACAGAAAAAGTCTCGAATAGAAACCTTGTCCCTTTTCTTCTTCTGGTACCAACTGAATAGCCCCCATGTTTAAGAGAGAGAGTACTTGATTTTGGGCCTATGCCCACTGATTTGGGGGTAGATCTGGCCACCCGTTTGGTGTTGGTAACATGTGGTAATGAAATCTGTATCCTTGGGACACTATAATTAAAACCCATTTGTCCTGGGTAATGAGTTCCCAGTTTTTGGCCTGCAGACCAATCTTTCTGCCTAAAGGAGCATTCACTTGGGAAGTGCTTGGTAGTTTTAAAAGCAAGTCATTGAGACAGTTTTCCATAGGGAGGGGTCTTACTACTCCCAGGTTTGGGTGCGGAAACCCCCTACTGCCTAGTTTTCTGTGTCCCTTGGGACTGAAACCTGGGGTTTTTGCTGTGTCTGGGTTTGGCTTGAGAAGACCTGAAAGGAGCTGGAAAGGACCAATCTTTAGAGGGCCAGTGCCTACTAAATCTAGGAGGCTGAACTTGTAAGAAATCTTTAACAGTTTGCATAGATTTAGCTTTATCTTCCATCTTTTTAAGAACTTCCTCAGCCTTGTTGCCAAACAGGCAGTCCTGATTTAAGGAAGCATCCAACAATTTAGCTTTAACATGACAAGGCAAACCTTGCTCCTTAAGCCAAGCATATCTTCTGAGCACAGACCCAGTAACAGCAGCCCTGCAAGAGGTCTCTAATGAATCAAATCCGCATTGCAAAGTATGTTTTCCAACCTGTTCAGCAGAATGCATTAAATCTTGTAATTCTTTATTTTCAGCACAGTCAAGAAGTAACATAATTTTCTGTTTAAGCAATCCAATAACATGTTGTTGATACTTTAACATATGAAACTGGCAGTTTAAAGCCCTAATGGTCAAGGTTGCAGAAGTGTAAACTTTCTTAACCCATCTATCCAACACCCTGGAGTCTCTATCAGAGGGGTGGGATTTTTTAGCAGTAGAAGCCTTAATGCCCTTGGGTCCCTGTGAAATAATCTCTGGATCCACAATAGGATTTTTAAAAAGGAACTTATGAGAATCAGGGACCCTGTAATATTTGTCAGGGTTTCTGGGAGCAGGCAAAGAATCAGGAGCCAAACTAGATTCTGAAAAGGCATCATCAACAATGTCTAGTACAGGAGGTATAGCTAAAGGCCTATGCTGAGGCAGGAGTAAGAAATCTCTAAGCCTCTTTTTTTGAATCAGAAAAGTCCTGGCTTTACCAGTGGAAATGCTCCCTTAGAGTATGTAAGGTCTCACCAAAAGAAAAATCCTCTGGAGGGGAAGCAGTGGGAATAGAGCCCTCTGCATCAGAATCCTTATAAGCAGATAAAGGCAAATCCAGATCATCAGAAGAATCAGAAAAATCAGAATCCTGTTCAGAAGATTCATAAACTACTTCAGTTCTAGGTCTTTTTAAAGGGGGAGGCTGGCTTCCCCTGATTAGAGTTATAAGATCTTCAGCCATTCTCATCATTTGTTTTTTAGGCATAGAGGCCTGAGCATGCGGCCTGGGCATTGGTTTCTTAGGCATGGTTCGAGATTTAGGCCTAAATGAAGAAGGTGGCGTTGGTTTAATATGCAAGTCCATAGGCCTGAATACACCCTCAGAAGCCAGTGCCTGCACAGCGGCTCTGGACCCATCCAAGGTAGAGACATCCACAGGTTCCACAGTTGAAGCATCTTGCAGCATACTGGACTCCGAATGGGTCTCAGTAGAGGCCTGCGAGTCAGAAGTAGTGGGTATCGGGGCTGCGAAAGCGCCTCACTGAGTACCGGCGAACTGGCGACTGGCTTAGGAGAAGTGTCGTCTGCAGCTTTGGACCTCGGTTGCCTGTCTCTGTCTTTGTCTTTGTATTTTTTCGGAATCCCGGTAGTTGGATGGCTGACCAACGACATTTCTGGATAATTAAACCGAGAACCGAAATAGTTAGAAGCAAAAATATACCGACGATGGATAGTGCGCTGATTAAATAAAGTACAAAACCGACAACATGGTACGTCGTGGTCAGGGCCTAGGCAAGGAATACAGTACGAATGAAAATCTTTGTGAGGTATTTGCTTTCCACAAGTAATGCAGTTATTAACTTTTACTGACATCGGTGAGGAGCAAGAAAAAGTTTCCCCAACGGGGTGCTTAGCTTTAGCTTTAGTTGAAGACTTCTGTTCTGAAACTCGAAAATGAAAATTTCAGGAGTCGGCCGACCAGCACTTGCGAACTGCTTCTGCTTCGGGCACTACATGGCAAGAAAGACTGATGTAATGGCGTCGGCTGCATGTTTTATACTCCTGATGACCTGACGTCATGGAAGAAGGGACAGCAACCGATGCAGGACCCAAGACTTTGTTAATCAGGCCGACTGAGGCAAGCAGATAACCCAAATGTAATGACTGCAACAGTGAAACATGAAAATATCTGCAGGGAATGACAAGTTCATGGATGTCCATATCTTCACAGAAATTCTCATTATACTGCTATGTCTGATGCTGGGAAAAGATGTGTGCACCTAAAATCTATCAGTTGTCATTAGGAAAATAATACTAATGCAAAATAAGTAAAACAAAAATCTGTGAAAGCTACACAATGCTTGGTCAAGTTAAGAAAATGTGTAAATTAAAACATGGGCAATGTAAAGTCCCAAGTTTATATATATATATATATATATATATATATATATATATATATATATATTTATTTATATATATATATATATATATATATATATATATATATAGATATATAAATATATGTATACACACATATATATGAGTGTGTATGTATGTATGTATGTACATACAGGTATATATTTCTATCTGCATATATCTATCTATTTATCTATGTATAACTGACTCAAACCTTCTCTGGTGTTTCTGAAAAGACCATACCAGTTTTGTAATACACACAAAAAATTAAAAAAAAAAAGGACAATGAGTGAAGGTTTATCATTTTAAAATAACATATGTAACCTTCATGCAGTGCCCTTGCTTTATTTTGCTGTCTGATATATATATATATATATATATATATATATATATATATATATATATATATATACATACATATAAATATATGCATATATAGTATTTCTATTTATCTATTTAATCTGTTTATTAATCTATCAATCTATATATCTAGCTCTAATACTTGGTATGTGAGATGCTGTTTTTTTGAATTACAATTGCTAGGTTTCACCTATGATATACTAATTATGGCTTGTGAAAGCTAAACTGGACAGCTACACAGGGAACAGTGAGTTATAAACAGATAGGACATGTAGGCACTGTGAAATTTCTTGTGACAGCATATCACCCTAGGAAGGAAGGAAGAACAAATAAATGGGGTCCCATGCAGGGACAGTAGAAAGGAAAGCAGAAGAACAATCCTGCTGTTAAGACAGAAAATAGATTAACAGTAACTGCAGGGAATGACAAAAGCCTGGAGTACAATGTGCTGCTGCTTCAGGTATTGTTACAAGAAGAATGTTGGTCATTTTTGCAATAAGTGAAATCTTTGAAAAAGAAGTTGACAGTATTGGAAACTCCTTCCAATCGGTACTAAGGAATCCACTGTTGCTTCCAATCGGTACTAAGGAATCCACTGTTGCTTCCAATCAGTACTAAGGAATCCACTGTTGACAGAATGGAGGGAACTAGAAACACTGAGCTGTTTGATTGGGTTAAGCTGATGGTCTAGTACAATGGCAGAATGATCCAGGTGTTTGAGGACCAAGTGTGCAATTATGCACACCTTGCAGAATTTAGTGTTGTTTGAACATGGTTGCTGCATGGGTGCAATTGTTTTTCTCATATCATGAAACAACCTCAGACTGGATGATAGTAGGTATGAGGACATATAAGGATAACACCGTTACTACCATCAAGGTGACCCATGATCTGTTTGGTTGTTGTGTTTTATATATATATATTAGGCAGCCATGGTGGTGTATTGTCTTACAGTAAGAGGTTCTTCAGTTTGATTCCCAGCTGGGGTGTCTTCTGTGCAGAGTCTGCATGTCCTCCCTGCGATTTCATGGGTTTGCTCTGGGTGCTCTGGTTTCCTCCTACATTCCAAAGACATTCAGTAGGTGGATTGGACACTCTAAATTGGCTGTAGGTGCAAGTGAGTGGTACGGATGAACTACTGTGGTTAGGGCTAGCCCCCCAGTGGTGCATACCTTGGCTCAAGATGATTGTCACTGTTGAAAGTGACACCCTTACTCCATATGCAAAATGGGAAAAAGGGGTTGAAGATGGATGGATGGACACACATATATGTATAGGTGTGCGAATGTATATATACATATATATATATATATATATATATATATATATATATATATACACATATATGTACATATTTCATATAGATTTAAGTTCATAAGCTGTACATCTTGTTTAAATTGTGCCATGTTAAACTATATTCTTGTACATCATTGCCATTTTTATTCATGACCCATGCTTCTTAAGCCATCTAAATGTTATTGACCCTTGCTCTATTGTTCTTTTTTGTCCTTTCAGTTATCTACTCAACTACTTTGTGTGACCTTCCATTGTAGATAATCTTGGACACATGTATTACATTCAGTTAACTGCTCTACTGAACAAATGTATTATGTAGTGTTAACTGATCTATGGGCCCTGGTTGTGACTGAAAAGGTCACCAAAAACAGGTGAGCCAGTGGTGAAGTGGAGAAATACAAAGCAGCAACACCAAGCAAGAAAAAAGTAAAACTCCACACCATCAAACAAGCTTTAATAAAATGACAAAGCTTTCAGATATAACCATCCATCATCAGTGTCTTACATACAATGATTATAAAACAGCACTTTTTAAAATCATATCAATCACATCACATGACACAGCAACCTATCACCAACAATCTCCAAAAATACCAGTTAAGGTTTTAAAATCACAGTAGCAGCAACATATACATAAATACAAATTTATTTTTTCTTCACTTTTTGCTGTTTCATTTTCAAGATTGGTTTAAGTGTAACCTGCTTTTTTAGTCCTGGATATCTGATTGCTTCTAATTGAACAATCCACTCATATTCCTTCATATCTACATAGTTTTATTAAATCACCACGTCTAGCATTTGGATAAACAATTTGTATAACTCTAAAGCTAAACTGATGAGTATCATCAGTTTCACTTATATGTTTTGCTAGGGAATTTGTAAGTATATTCCTTCAAATTTCAGACGTGTTTTATTATCCTATCTCTTAGCCTTCTAACCAACTTTCCAACATAAAACCCCAAACATTTATTACATGTAGCAAGATACATTATAGCTGATGTATTACATGTAGCAGTGTAGTGAAAAATAAATTTTCTACCACTCACAGGATGTACAAATTCCACTGACTGATTTATACTAGAGCAACAAGAACGGTTGTGACAGGAGAAAGTACCCTTTTTCTTAAAAGCAGGGACAGTATTGTTATTCAAAGAAAAATCCTTGTAACACAAGAGTTTCTTAAAATTGTTACAATTTCGATAGGTAAACATAGGTCTCTCAGTGAGCCAATTTTCATGACCCTGTATGGCCTTTAAAATATCCCAATTGTTCTTATTAACATTCTCTATTACCTTACTGGCTCTACTATAGGTCATAAGGTAGCTTAGAGGTTGTGTTCGAACCATATTTGTATCACTAGTGATATTAATAGTCGAATCAGAAAAACAGGGCTTAGCTTTTGTGTCCCTTAGCCTCAAAGCATCCCCCTTAGCGTTTTCTATTTCACTTATATTATATCCTCTCTCAAGAAAACCAGTAGCCATTTCATTCATCTGACTCCCACAAACCTCTGATTGAGTATTTATCCTACTGGCACATAGATAATGACTTTTAAGTACACTTTTGAAGGTCCTTTTTGCATGCATACTTTTTTTGTGCAAATATTTATTTACTTGCACATTTTTCTTATGTATGCATGTCTCCAAACCAGATTCCATTACCTTTAATTGAACATCCAGAAAATTTAAACAGCTATCAGAGTATGTTATTTCAAATTTAAGAAATGCAACAGTGCCATTCAAATACTCATAAAAGCACTGTAATTCCTCAGCTGTGCCATGCCAAACCAGAAAAATGTCATCCACAAAACGCTTATAAAATGAGATGTTGGACACAAACGGATTTTTATTTCCTTGCACATTTTTCTTTTCCCATACTCCATGGGTTAAGTTTGCATACGTATTAGCTACGGCCGTCCCCATTGCTGTTCCAGATATCTGAGGGTATACTTGTTTATTGAATGCAAAGATATTATTCTCCAGTACCAAATCCAGTAATTCACATACAGTCTCAGTATATCTATTAGAGACATTTCCATATTCCTTTAATATTTCCCTTACACAATCAATTCCATAAGCATTAGGGATTACAGTGAAAAGGGATTTTACATCAAGCCTTACCAAAAGGAACGAATCATGAAAACGGTCACTATACCAGTTATGTAGTTGAGTTAGAAAATCACCTGTATCCTTAATATAACTTGGTATACATTTCAAGTAGCCCTTCTAAATGTCCTTTAAGTATACTGATATCGGTTCCGTCATCCATCCCCTCCCTGAAACTATTGGCCTCATAGGGGGGTTTTCCAAGGACTTGTGTATCTTAGGAAGTCCATAAAGTATGGGAATAGTTGGACATGGCATGGTGAAAAAGTGGAAAGTATCAATATCTACATCACCAGTCATCTGCAAATCATAGATGCACATATTTATTTTACTAATCATAGCATCTATCTCCCTACTAGTAATGGGTTTAAAAGTTTGTCTGTCTAACAACAAGAACAATCCACTTGTTAATACATGCATAATAACCCCGGCCGGGGAAGGCCGTAGCTAATACGTATGTTAACTTAACCCTTGGAGTATGGGAAAAGGAAAATGTACAAGGAAATAAAAATCCATTTGTGTCCAACATCTCACTTTATAAGCGTTTTATGGATGACATTCTTCTGGTCTGGCATGGCATGGCTGAGGAATTACAGTGCTTTTATGAGTATTTGAATGGCACTGTTGCATTTCTTAAATTTGAAATAACATACTCTGATAGCTGTTTAAATTTTCTGGATGTTCAATTAAAGGTAATGGAATCTGGTTTGGAGACATGCATACATAAGAAAAATGTGCAAGTAAATAAATATTTGCACAAAAAAAGTATGCATGCAAAAAGGACCTTCAAAAGTGTACATAAAAGTCATTATCTATGTGCCAGTAGGTTAAATACTCAATCAGAGGTTTGTGGGAGTCAGTTGAATGAAATGACTACTGGTTTTCTTGAGAGAGGATATAATATAAGTGAAATAGAAAATGCTAACGGGGATGCCTTAAGGCTAAGGGACACAAAAGCTAAGCCCTGTTTTTCTGATTCGACTATTAATGTCACTAGTGATACAAATATGGTTCGGACACAACCTCTAAGCTACCTTATGACCTATAGTAGAGCCAGTAAGGTAATAGAGAATGTTAATAAGAACAATTGGGATATTGTAAAGGCCATACCGGGTCATGAAAATCGGCTCTTTGTGATACCTATGTTTACCTATCGAAATTGTAACAATTTTAAGAAACTCTTGTGTTTTCTTTGAATACCAATACTGTCCCTACTTTTAAGAAAAAGGGTACTTTCTCCTGTCACAACTGTTCTTGTTGCTCTAGTATAAATCAGTCAGTGGAATTTGTACATCCTGTGAGTGGTAGAAAATGTATTCTTCACTACACTGCTACATGTAGTACATCAGCTATAATTTATCTTGCTACATGTAATAAATGTTTGGGGTTTTATGTTGGAAAGTTGGTTAGAAGGATAAGAGATAGGATAATAGAACATAGGTCTGAAATTCGAAGGAATATACTTACAAATTCCCTAGCAAAACATATAAGTGAAACTGATGATACTCATCAGTTTAGCTTTAGAGTTATACAAACTGTTTATCCGAATGCTAGACGTGGTGACTTAATAAACTATGTAGATATGAAGCAATATGAGTGGATTGTTCGATTAGAAGCAGACAGACATCCAGGATTGAATAAGCAGGTTACACTTAAACCAATCTTGAAAATGAAACAGCAAAAAGTGAAGAAAAAATAAATTTGTGTTTATGTATATATTGCTGCTACTGTGATTTTAAGGCCTTAATTGGTGTTTTTGGAGATTGTTGCTGATAGGTTGCTGTGTCATGTGATGTGATTAATATGATTTTAAAAAGTGCTGTTTTATAATCATTGTATGTAAGACGCCGATGAAGGATAGTTATATCTGAAAGCTTTGTCATTTTATTAACGCTTGTTTGACGGTGTAGAGTTTTACTTATTTCTTGCTTGGTGTGACTGAAAAGGGACAGTAGGCCAGCCCACCTACCTGGTCAATGAATAGAAATTACTAACTAAATAAATCAGTGTCTCAGATAGCTGTTTAAGCTGGTGTGGAAGGATGGGCATTCCCATCCTGAAAGAAGGCACAGATCAAGTCTGTCCACTGCTAGAAATCCTCAGAGCAGAGAAGGTCACACAAGAAATGGCTATGGTGTGGGTGTCTGGCCGCCAAGACACAAATGTGGTAACCTTCACCCCAGGTGCATAAGAGCATACACTCACAAAGAGAGAGCATAGTATTCCCAGCAGGGACAGGGTCACATATCCTCTCGTATTAAGATCTGTGACATATGTCTTCATTGCTGGGATGTTGGAGAGGGTATAAACTAACCTCACTGCTACTTGAATGAAGGCCTTAATATATAGCTCTCTTCTCCATCCAGAAGAAGACAAGTACTTGGAAGCAAACAGGTTGTAGTCCAGTTAAGGGAGACCTGACGATCACTAAGCACTAGGGAAAAAATTCACATAGTAAAATAAATTTAGCAAGGGAGTTGCTAGGGTGAAGCTCATTACATGGGTGGTACAGAGGCTTGGCCCTACACAAAAATTATAATAACAATAATAATGTTGTTGTGTGAAAGCTGTTTCAGATTGTTTTTTTACACAAATGGCATTTAGGCTGGCATTCTTTCTACTGTTGCCCTGTACTCAGAGTGAGAGCTTCACGGGCAGACAGAAAAAAAGATGGAGAGATGACACATGAAGCAATGACAGAGGAAGAGTTGGGTTAGTGTTTTAACATACAAGTGCAAACTGATAACACCATAAACACCAAAAGCATCAGATCAAATCCTTATGAAAGTGGCCCATGATGTCTAGCAATTAACTTAATCACATTCTATTTTCAGTTGCTGAGATGCCAGAAATTAGACTGGTAATTTTAAGTCTAATCTTCAGTCATTATGGTGATTTTACTAGGATGTTCAGTGTATATCTATAAGCCGGTATTAATAAGAGCAGTTTTTACATACAGAATACTTACTAAACAGACAAAATGATGGGTACATGTAATAAATAAGACTAAGTGATATGGTTTAAAATGACAAATTCTATTAAATTTGTTGTTATTAGTATTTGAATGGTCCTGATTTTGTAATTTTACTATAGTTTTCCAGAAAAAGTGATAACCAGTACACAAATGGTATATCTTGTCTTAACATAAAGTAAGGAAAACATACTTTACTTGTCCTGATTTTTACCAGCAGTAATGAAACACACTGTATATGCCTGGAAGTTTGGTCCTAAGCCTGTAAAATTTGGGAAGTTCACTGCATACGTTTGGAAAAATCATTTGTGAGTATCATGCAAATGAATCATCATCATCATCAAAAATCACCTTTTTACATTTTTTTACGTAAGGTTAGGGTGTCACATCAGCTGTTGCCACCTCTGTCAGTTCAGTGCCACTCTATCACTTTCTTCAACAATCATGCCTAACTGTTGCAGGTCTTCTCTCATGCAATCGATCTCTTTGCCAAATATCTTCATCTTCTATTTTGTTCTTACTGTTTCTCCCAAATCTAGTTTACTAAATCATCTTTGGTTTCCCTGCATATGGGATGAAACCAATATAATCTGTTTCTCTTAACATCCTCTGCAAATGAGGCTACTAGACACAGGAGGGATAATATTTTAGTGGAATGTATAATTAAATGTTTAAATGTCTGAAGACGCAGTTGTTATACTGCGAAAGCGTTAACATTTCCACTATAATAAAGTTTTTACAAGATTTCCATAAAGTCTTCACTTCACGGTGCTAACTACAGCCTTGTTTTGGTTCACTGTATGGTGTTTTGGATTATATTTGCTATTTTTGTGACCAGCGAACCATTTATTCGGACTGCTACTATTGGTGTGATTTTGTACCACAAAGTACTGTAGGCTTCTTTAATTTGTCACTCAGAGTGTTTGACTTTATATTAATTCACAGAAAGTAACAACCAAGGTAAGTTCATTTAAAAATGTGTGTCGATAATTTTCCATTACATTTTGACCTGTATGTCATGTAGCTGCAAAGTAACATATACCAATTAATGTTATTAAACAAATAGCTGGTTATACTGTATATTTTCATACATTTCTTCTTCTGCAAGTAGAGATGACTATCTACTTTTATTATGAATTTCTACTCTCATGTTGTGCTTATTCTGTAATATGTTGGAACTTACTAAGTTGGGCATTAATCCCTATGTCACCCAATGGGTTGCTAAATGGCTTACTGATAGAACCCACACTGTAAAAGTAGCCGACTCCAAATCCAGCTCCAGACAAGTGACAAGTGGAGTACCTCAGGGTTCAGTCCTGGGGCCGCTCTTGTTTGGCATCTACTTCTCTGAAGTACAGGTCAACACTAAGGGACTCTGGCTAACAAAGTTTGCAGATGACTGCAAACTGGGAGCCATTATTGAATCCCCAAATGATGTGGATACGCTACAAAAGGGCCTTACAGAAACAGATGCTTGGTGCCAGAGCCATGGGCTCAAGCTCAATGCCAAGAAATGTTTTGTTATCCCATTTGGGAAAAAACATGTATCCATGAATTACCATATAGGTGGCAGTACACTAAACACAGAAAGTGTGATAAGAGACTTAGGGACACAGGTGGACAGTGGTCTCACCTTCGATAACCACATCGCCACAACAGTCAGGAAATCCTTCTATGTGGCACACCTCATCACGAAGGGCTTTTCATCCAGAAAAAAGGAGGTCATTGTCCCACTGTACTCATCCCTCTTTAGACCCATTATAGAATACAATGCCCCATTTGGTATGTACCTCTCAAGACATCTGCAACAACTGGAAAGGCCTCAGAAATACCTCACTAAAAGAATCACAGGCCTAAAGCAGATGCCCTACGCTGACCGCCTTAAAAACTCCAGCTATACTCTGTCGCATATCGTCTACTCAGAGGTGATCTCTGCTTAACATATAAGGCCATGTCAAACCCAGAGCTGTTGGACATGATACACTTAAAGAAATCCCAATCCCTCAGAGCTACACGCTCCAGGGATCTAAACCTTGTCATCACAATAAACAAAACATGCTGGAGGGATAGGTTCCTGACCCAGAGACTCCCCAGACTCTGGAATAGACTGCCCATACATGTCAAGCAGAGTGCCTCTTTGGACCTCTTCAAGAGGAACCTTGACGATTGGATGGGAGAAAGGAAATTCACCCCAGGGATCATGTCAGTCGCCCTGCTAGACAGGGGTCCAGGAAAGTAAATAATGTGGGAAGAAATGCCAGGGAATTGTTATGGCTAGGCTTGTATAGGCCCTAGGGCTGATAGCCTAGTACCAACCTATGAACCTATGAACCTTAATCCGAGGGCCTTCACTGAAAATAGGTTATTGCCCATTTTCCTAGTAAGCAAATATCAATAGATAAGTAAATAAATAAATGAATAAATAACTAAACAACATTTTCTTATCTATGCTTTAATTTCTTTATATGCCTGTATAATCCATACAAACTGCTGTTTTTGTTATGCAGATGGCCCAGATTGTGGCTGAAAATGTTCTTGGATCAGTCCACCTACCTAGATAGCAAATTTGGAATAAAATAAAAAATAAATAAATGCATGCATACACTGAGATATTATGGAACTGGAGAAGAGGCTGTCAGACAATATCATCTGCATAGACTCTAGCAAAGTCATCATCTTTGTTACATTCTTGTAGTTATGCAGGATACCCCAGGGGATCGATTAGGCATAGTTATAAACATGGTCAGAGAAATGGCTGCTAATAAGAAAGTAAGCTGTGTGAATCAGGAGAGAGTTCTCTGGGTCCATGCTGTTGACCAGTGGAAGACTGCAGAAAACTATATAGGAACTGAGTCTGTAACTTTGATGTCACCCAGGGCACGGGCAGATATGGAATGTCACTGAAGATGGCACAAAGGAGTCAGTATGGAAACTATGGTAATGCAGATACAACAGGACTCCACAAACTGAAGGAAAGGTCAAAGATGATATGGCTGGCTTCAGAACCCCAAAACATACTGACTTGAATACATACACTCAAGGAAGAAAAGTTACAGGAGTACAGTTTTGTTTAATGGATGAAAGAAAAGGTTTTGGGTGCTTTTAGTTGTAAAAGAACCTATCACAATTGATTCTATCAGTATTTGCACAGGATTAACGCTATGAGCTGCTTCCTGTGGTCCAGGGCTTGATTATTTTAGCTTCCATTTGCCTGTGTATCTCTGAGAAAGTCACTTAACCAGACAGCCCTCCTGGGTTAAGTCGGAAAAAGGCCCATATGGATCGGTATACTACCATGACTAACAATTCAATCAATTAATCAGTCAATAAGTAAATACACTCAGGAAGGCAATGGAAGAAGAAAATAGGCTGCTGTAGTACACAGTTAAGAAAAGAAGGAAGGTAATAATTTATGGACAGTAATATAAGAAGTTGCTAGAAGCTCTCCACATATACCATCTGGGGAAAGAAAACCAGCATTGGCAAGCACAGAGAATTCTAAGGAGAAAGGAAAGGGATGGTAGGTGGGATCCCAAGCAGAAAGTGGTGAGAGGAGAGTTCTGGAGAAAAACAAGAAACCAGTTTGTTTATGTCTTTCGGCTTTTTTTATCTTCCTTTGTACATATTCAGAGTAGGATAAGGCATTTGCAATTAGGGGTCACCACAGCGAAACTCCTGTCCGCTAATGATTGGTAGTTGATTTTTACATGCCGAGTTACCAGCCCTGACGCACAACCTTCAACGAAGGTACGCCCATTCACGCATGTCTCCACGCAGAAGATGCTCTAGCTGAGAATCGAACCGGACAGTGTCTTACTGTGAGGCGACAATGCTACCGCAGCACCACCACCGCGGGATAAAAACAAGAAACCAGTACTTTATTAAAATTATGGCTAAATATATGGAAGGCACTGGTCCATTATTTAGTGGGTTTTAATATCTCCAAGTATTTTGGGTTTCTAATACCATGATAAAAATGAACCCCATCCCTAATTCAGGGTACAATTAGTGTTCATTAAATTAGTATTGTTTCAATCGTTCATGTCAGTCAGGAGTGCTGTTCTCAGCACTCACACTGTACCCAGAATTGCCTCATTCTGTAATTCACACAGAGTTGTGTGTATTTGTAACATATTTAAGTGTTTATTAGAATGGTTGCTGCTACTACTGTCGGGACTGCCTAGGTATTCTTCTTCTACATTACTCTCATTTTTGCCTGAAAATCCTGTGACTTATGACTTTGTGTCTCTCTGTACGTAAGGCACTGTAATCACTGGGTGTAACAATTTCAATGATCAATGCTACTTTTATATTTTTTTCAAAGACTACTATATATGGTTTTCTCACATCTATTTTTTGAACTGTTAGAAATGGGTGATCCCACGTGATGTTAAGCCCTCATTCTCTATAATGTTTGTGGTTTATGTTCCCAATGTAGTGTTTGCACAATCCCCATGGCAACACTGTGACTTTCAGTATACAGGCCCTCTGTAGTGGGTTATAGGTTAGTAAATATGTTCAGGTATATCTGAATATGTATAAAGGAAGATAAAAAAAATGAGGGATAGAAAATTATCTCTGCTGAAAGGTAAAAGAGTAGGATAAGGCATTTGCAACTAGGGATTTGCTGCACATTCTAAAGTGAAATTGATAGGCCGTCAGTTCTTTCGTGTTTTTTTTTCTTAGACTTATTTATGGGTAAAAAACAAAATGATCATATTAATTATGGAACAAAGAAAAAAAGCAAATGCTGTGACTTTATTAGACAGCTAAAATAAGACTACAAATTTAATTTATAAAGGCAAACAAGGGTACACAAACAGATGAGCATTATGACACGTGATTAGGTTACACAAGTGAATTCAAGAGAGTTTGTTTCTAAAGCTATACAATTGTAAAATAAACAGGATTAGCTTAAGATTTTTCTTATTTGCAAGTAACCAAGATGCTGAGGAATAATTTTGTCTTTTATTAATGCACTTTAGCGTTGGTAGTGGTGCTGCGGTAGCGTTGTCGCTTCACAGCAAGACGTTGTCGCGTTCGATTCTCAGCTAGAGTGTCTTCTGTGTGGAGGCATGCATGAATGAGCATGCCTTCGTTGAAGGATGTGTGTCAGGGCTGGTAACTTGGCACATAAACATCCACTACCAAACATTAGCGGACCGGAGTTCCGCTATGGCGACCCCTAACCGAGATAAGCTGAAAGACACAACATTAATGCACTTATATTGTTGGTTTTGCACTCACTTAAAATGGATGGAGAGGAAAGAGGCCAAGTTCACTAATGAAATTCACAACCTAAATGTCAGAAAACCCATCCCTCTGGATGCCTATGTACAATGCAAAGAATGCTGTTCAATTTGTATATGTGGCTGGCAAGGAAAGCCAACCAATTATCCACTATTTCTGACAGGTAAACAATTTAACTTGTTTTATCCAAACCAAACAAGAGCTATTAATTTTCTCCATTTCAAATGTCATGCAAATCCCACTGAGTTCTGAGTTTTGCAGGAGAAACAGGTGACAAAGAGCATGTATTGCACTGCTAAGTAAAGATGATGTACAAATACTGACAAAATAATAAGACAGCAGTCTCTTCCAATAGAGTCCACAACGCACTCCCGTTAGAAAATGACAGTTGTATTCTATAATCAGGTCTCCTGTTAATCTTTTATTTTCATGTGCCTTTCCTTTCTTAATATCTTTGTGAGTAGTAGCCAAAATGACATGAGGGTTAAAGATGATGACACTGTCTCACTTGGCTGTAAGCACATTAAAAAAAAATCCATTGTCCTCCACTGTCTGACCATTCATCTTATAGTCTTTGTGCAACCTCTAATAACCTTAAGTGCAAGAGTAGCTACTATTGGTAATGGGAAAATGCATATTAATGGTGCTAAGAGATGCAGCAGATATGAGCATTGCAAGTACCCAGTTTATGAAACTGTGCAGTTAATGAATATCAGGTGGCCTGAGCAGGTAAGGCTTCTGTTGTTGTTAGTTTTTCTTGACAGAAACACTGGATCGTTTACTTGTCAGGTTTATTGCACCAATTCAGAAATTATGTTGGCATAGAAACAATCCAGTGAGCACACATTATGTGATAAATTTGCAGGCTATTCCTAACTTAAAAATGATGTTATTAGTTCTTTCAGAGGAAAGACAGAAGATCAAAGAACAATGTTATGAGAAATGATAAGCATCTTCTGAGAAAAAAAAAGTGTTGTTGTACAAGCTCCTTGTGGTAGTGCAGAATAAGTCTACAGGACCTGCTGCTACAAAGTAGTTCAAACTATACTGCCAATAGTTATATCAGGATCATGTCTCACAGAACCACAAATCTCAGCTATTTAACAAAGATCAGGGATCAATGTTGTGTGTGACCATTCCCTCCAAAACACACTTTTTGACACAAATAGATTGGTAAGGGGGGGGGGGGGTGAAACAGGAGAGCTGACTGTAGGGAAACTCTGCATGGAATCTTGTCGGATACTGAGCGAGGTGAGGTAACTGTTACTTCTTTTCTCAGTTCAATGAGTATACATCAGTAGAGAAGACTGTGCTCAAGGTGTTATTACTCAATGATGCCAGGAGCCTAAATAAAAAAATGACACTACCTCCAAGGACTTCCTTAAACTTATAATATAGCCACCTGTGCAGTTACTGAGGCATGCATGGTTTAAAGTGGCAAAGAGTACCCTGGCAGTGCAAAGGTTGCAGTGCTTTCCACACTTTTACACCAGTAGCTGCACAGAAAAGGACTAAAGATGAAGGTGTCTCAATATGTATGAATAACAAACATAAGAACAACGTGTTGGAGGTCTTCCATTTGCAGATCACCATAGACAAAATTACGTAACATATCTTAGCCGGCTATAGGTCACCCTCCATGTCCCAAGATGCTCATGATGCACATTTGGACCAATAGGAGACACTTACCATCCATTCTAAACATCCTATTCATGGGAGACTTTAATTACCCATTCCTAGACTGGGGATACTACACTGCCACAAATCTACAGGTACAGAGATTCCTGAACTTCTTAAATACAAACAGCCTTGACCAAACAGTGAATGCACCCAGTAGAGGCTCCCACATCCTGGACCTCATGCTCACAACTATGGGAGGATGCTGACCCCCCCCCCCCAATGTTTTGTCCTCTTTGGTAAGGTCTGACCATAAAGCTGTCAAATTAACTCCATAATCCCATAAAAAACAATGACAGTTGGGAACTATTCCAAGGCAAATATCTTTCATTAAGTGATGGTTTGTCAAAATTCAATGCCTCTCCAAACCCTAAAAGTGTAGCAGCTTATGGTGACATGACATGAAAAACTCCATACAACCATGTAATTGGCTGCACAGAGGCTGGTGTTCCTACTAGAAGTAAATTCAGTACTCGCCTCAGAACCAAACTTTCCTGATGGCATTGCAAATTAAACAGGATATATAACACAAGGAAAAACATTATGGCAAAAATCAGGAAGGGTAGTTCCCATTAAGATATAAATTCTCTTATAAAATTAAATAGGTGAACTAAGAGGGCTAAGGTCAAGCAAAACCAACTCAGAGGTTAAGATAGCCTCTCAGGTGAAACATAATCATAAGGCCTTCTACAGCTATGTCAAAAGTCTTAGGGGAAACACACAGCAATGCACTGAACTGGTGGTGAATGGTACCACATTCACTAAGCCTTGTGATATAGAGAACCTCTTAGCTGACAAATTCAATCTCAGCTTTACCCCCCTCTCACTCCCAACCATCCTCCTAAAAATACCTTGAAATACAATCCCTCCAAATATAAATAGGGAGGATGTATTGGCTGCAGTTGTAAAAGCCAAGAACACAACATTCGAGGATGGCTCATAGGTTCATAGGTAGGTACTAGGCTATCGGCCCTGGGGCCTATATAAGCCTAGCCAAAAAGGTTCCCTGGCTTTCGCCACCCAAGAAAATTATTTTCCTGTGCCCCTGTCAAGCAGTGCCACAGAAGTGATCCCTGGGGTAAATTTTCTATTTCATGAATGGGTAGTTTGTCCCAGAGTATGGGAAGTCACTGGGGCAGGAATCTATCCCTCCAGCATGTTCTGTTTATTATGGTGACAAGGTTTAAGTCCCTGGAGCGTGTGGTTCGGAGAGATTGGGATTTCTTTAAGTGTAGTATGTCCAACAGCTCTGGGTTTGACATAGCTTTGTATGTTAGGCAGAGATCGCCTCTGAGATAGGCGATATGTGATGGAGTAGAACTGGATGCCTGCTAAACAGTCTAAAATATGACTTACCAGGACTCCTGGAGACATTATTTAACCATAGTATTAAAAAAGGCTTTGTGCCATGTGAATGGATGGCTACAATGGTCATCCCCCTTCATAAGGAAGGACCTTCAACAGATTCTGGAAACTACAGACCCATTAGTCTGACTAGTCTTATTTGAAAAGACATGTAAAGTAGTATCATGGAAATTACCAACAAAGACATAGGAGACCTCCAAACACTGGATCCATCCCAGTTTGGCTTTGTCAAAAGTAGGTCATGCTTACTGAGTCTTGTGAACTTCTTTGAAAAGATCACTAAGACAATGGATGAGGGGAAAACAGTGCATACTGCCTAATTAGATCTGGCTAAAGCATTTGATACAATACACCACTCAGGCATTATTAACAAGCTTATGGAACTAAGTATAAACCCCTTTATAACACACGGGATAGCCATCTGGCTCACTGATAGGACCCCAGTGGTTAGAATAGGTGAGGACACATCCTCAAAGAGACCAGTCACCAGTGGAGTCCCTCCGGGCACTGTGTTAGGCCCACTCCTCTTTGACATCTGCTTCTTGGATGTCAAAGCCAATGTCAAAGCCCTCTGACTAACCAAGTTCACAGATGATTGCAAACTGGGAACAGTCATTGAATCCCCCCAGGATGAAAACACCCTTCAGGAAGTTCTAAGACAGACAAATGCTTGGTGCCAAAGCCATGGCTTAAAACTCAGTACAAAGAAATGCACTATAGTACCTTTTGGGAAGTCAGCCACAGCAGGTAACTATATCATCAACACCCTTACAACTGGATTCACTAATCAGTGATCTGGGAATTCACAAAGATAGCAACCCAACCTATGGCCACATTTGTTCCAAGTAGTTAAAAAATCCTTCTATGTTTTTCAACTTATAAGCAAGAGTGTGACATCTATATCCATAGAGGTCATCATATGACTGTAAATGGCCCTCATCTGACCCATCATAGAGTATAATGCCCCTTCTGTATGTTCCTGACCAGTTACATGCAGCAAGTGGAACATCCACAAGGTTCCTTGCAAAAAGAATACAGGGAGTAAACACAATATCCTACTCTATTTGTCTCAGATCCCTGTCTCTTTACTAAGTATCATACAGACTTTGAGAGGTGAACCTTGCCTGGCATACAAGGAATCCTGGATCCTGTTTTGATGAATTTTTCACATCCACAAAACAATCAGCATCAGAACTACTAGATTAAAAGACCTAAATTTTGCTTGTGACATGAATAGGACATGTTGGACAGACAGATACGTTTCTCAATAAATTCCCATTCTCTGTAACAGGCTCCCATCCATGCAAAGCAGTGTTTATTTTATTTATTTACATTTGTTAACCGGGTAGTGTCCGACTGGGCCAGTAGCCCATTTTCAGTAGAGATCCGGGGAGAAAAGCTCCAGTAACAAAACAAATTGTAACAAGAAGAAAATGAATGCTAAACTAAAACTAACTAACAGAATTATTTAAGTGAGCAAGCATAGAGCATTACATAAGAGCAGAGGGAGTGAGTAACTGAGTAATCAAAATACTGGTCAGATAGCAAAGAAAACAAACAGAGCATAATATAAAACAGAGGTATTGACATCATTGAGGAAACAGGAAAAAACTAAAACAGACAGAATAGAAAAATAAAAAAAAATCTGTCAGATAGCAAACCAAAAAAAAAAAAAAACAGTTTGAAAAACACTGGAGATAGGAGTAAGGTTAAGGTGCTGGAGATGGTTGTTGAGAAATAGGAGAGGAATTATCTAGGATAATAACAGGGGCAGAGGCAGTTGTTGTTGAGATATTCTTTTAATTTGTTTTTAAAAGAAGACAAGCTTAGATTGTTCTGTATGTCCTGAGGAAGACATTCCAGGTGTTTTCTATGTCATAGGAATAGAGGGAGTCACCATGGTAGTTGTTCATAGGTTCATAGGTTCATACTAGGCTATCTGCCCTAGGGCATTTATAAGCCTAGCCAGAGTGTGTTTGGCTTTCGCCACCCATTTTAAATTAATTTTGCTATGCCCTTTTCCGAGGTTAGTATACTGTGCCTCTGTCTAACAGTGACACAGAAGTGATACCCGGGGTAAACCTACGATCTCCCATCCACTCATCAAGATTCCTCTTGAAGAGAGTCAATGAGGGACTCTGCCTAACCTGGACTGGGATTTTATTCCAGAGTGAAGGGAGCCTCTGGGTTATGAATTTGTCCCTCCAGCATGTCCTATTTATTTCAGTGCTGAGGTTCAAGTCTCTCGAGCGTAGCTCGATGGGATTTGGATTTTCTGAGGTGCAGCATGTCCATTAATTCCGGGTTGGACATGGCTTTATACGTCAGGCATAGATCGCCTCTGAGCAGGCGGTATGCCACTGAGTAGAGCTGGAGTTTCTTTAACCGGGCAGCATATGGCATCTGTTTGAGCCCTTTGATCCTCTTGGTGAGATACTTTTGGGGTCTTTCCAGTTGCTGCAGGTGTCTGGTAAGGTACATCCCAAAAGGGGCATTGTACTCAGTTATGGGCCTGATGAGGGATGAGTAAAGAGGCACGATGACCTCCCCATATCTAGATGTGAATCCCTTCATGATTAGGTGGGCTATATAAAATGTTCTTCTAACCATTTTGGCCACGTGGTTGTCAAATGAGAGATTGCTATCAACTTGGGTCCCCAGGTCCCTAATTACTTCTTCTGTACTTAATGGATTACCATCTATGCGGTAATTTGTGGGCACTTTGTTTTTGCCAAAGGGGATGACTATACACTTTTTGGCGTTTAGCTTGAGGCCATGGCTCTGGCACCAGTTGTCTGTTTCTATGAGGCCCTTTTGGAGGATGCTTGTGTCGGCTGGAGAGTCGATTATGGCGCCCAGTTTGCAGTCATCTGCAAACTTGGTCAGCCACAGTCCTTCCGTGTTGGCCTGTACCTCCGAGAAATATATACCGAACAAGAGAGGTCCCAAGACTGTGCCTTGTGGGACGCTACTTGTAACTGGTTTGGGGTCTGACATGGATCCAGCAATTCTAACCATGGGGGTTCTGTCCTTGAGCCAGTTTGCAACCCATCTAGTGACATAGGGGTTTATATTTAAGCTGGTGAGCTTATCTATAATGCCCGAGTGGGGTATTGTATCGAAGGCTTTTGCGAGGTCCAGGTAGGCTGTGTGGACCACCTTCCCCTCGTCAATGGCCTTGGTGACTGTTTCAAAGAAATCAACCAGGTTTAAGAGGCAGGATCTGCCCTTAACAAAGCCGAACTGGGTAGGATCCAGTGTCTGTAGGTCCCCAATATCTTTATTTATGAGGTCCATAATGATCCTTTCCATAGCTTTGCAGACCAAGCAAGTCAGGCTTCTGGGGCGATAGTTTCCAGGATCCGTTGAGGCACCACCTTTGAGGAGAGGGACCACTGTTGCTGTACGCCACTCTTTGGGTACATATCCTGTAGTAAGGCTGAGATTGAACAGTAGTTTTATGTTTGGGTTTAGCTCTTCTTGGAATTCATGTCGGATGCAGCCCGGGACACCGTCTGGTCCCATTGATGCTGTGTTTTTTGCTTTGGAGAGGGCGGCTCTTACCTGAGCATCTGAGATGTCAGGGCGGCAGCACTCTGCTGGGATAGATATTTGCCCTTTTGGTGGGGAGGGGGGGCAGAAGTTTGCGCTGAACCTGTCAGCTAGGATGATGGCAATGTCTGTGGGTTCGGTGTATTTTTTGTCATTTTGGACTAATTCTGAGCATATCTGGGAATTCCCACCCAGGTTCCTAACATAACTAAAGAAAGCCTTGTGATTATCCTTAGTGTCCTGTGCAATTTTTCTCTTGAAGCTAGCCTTAGACGATTTTATGAGTGCCCGTAGTTTTTTGCTAATACTGATCAGAGATGCCTTCCCTTTTTGGGATTTTGCTCTATCATGTAGTAGCTTCCTCCTTCTATTGTATAGTTTGTTTATGGCTGGGGTCCACCAGACAGGACGTCTGTCTTTGGAGGATTGGGTCTTGGTTTTATTTGGGCTTGCATGATCCATGCATTCCTGAAGGTGTTCATAGAATGCGTTTATAAAGGATTCTGCGGTCTGGGCCGTATTTTCCACAGGCCCGGGGGCTTTGAAGGATTCCACCTCGGTTTTGAGGAGTGTGAAATTTGCTTTAGACAAGTTTTTCACTGTGGTTTTCTGGGCAGGGGGTGGGGTCGGGATGTGAATATCCAGTGAGATTAGTTTATGGTCTGATCTAACCAGTGAGGGATACACTGTTGGTCTGGAGCATAGAGTCCCCATGTTGGTGATGATTAGGTCCAGTATGTTTTCCTCTCTTGTGGGAGTGGTAACAAGTTGTTCCATAGCATTTGAGTTTATAAATTCTAGGAACCTTTGGGCTAGGGTGTTGGAGCTAGAGTAATGCTCCCAGACTGGGTAACTTTTAGCAATAATCTGTTTGACGACCTAAGGGTCCTACTGTTGATATTTGGTTGGTCCAGGTTTTAAAGTGCTGGGTAGTTACTGGGGTTGTGAATTATTTTGGGGGTGAAGGTAAGTTGGTTTAGTATTAACAGTTTGGGTAGTTCCAGCCTGTCCAGCTGATGGAGAGCAGAGCAATAGTGAGTTCTGTGAGGATGATAAGCAGCAAATTTAGCCATTTTGTTATAGCAAGGCTCAAGTCTGTTAAGGTCAGCCTTACGTATGTTGGTGAAAATGAGTGAGCATTACAGGAGGGTAGACAGTAAATATGGCTTGGTGTATTAGGTATGGCTTGGCCCCATAAACAGTGACAAGTTTGGCATGCACTTTTTTGATTGTTAGGGAGATATGAACATCAGGAGTTTTGTTTGATTTGTATGTTCAGTTTCGGTTCCATTTCAGGAGTGAATAGAGAGAGGTAAGGATTTGTTCTTGGAGGATTTGTTTGTGAAAATTATTAACTTAGTTTTATTTGGGTTTATAATGTGTTGATGGTTGGAAAAGTAAGTTTCTATGTCCTGGAATGACTTTATGCATTTTTGCCTGATGTTCTTGGGGGGTGGGGGGTGGGGGGTGGAGCAGATTAGAGATTGTTTTCCCATTTTGTAGCCTGTTGATGATTTGACAGATAGCAGAGAAACCATGCTATGGATGATGAATGAAGACTATAAGTAGTAAGTTTATTGAGAAGTAGCTGGTGTGACATGGTGTCAAAAGCTTTTGACATATCTAGGAAAATTGCAGAGACTATTTGTCCATCATTTTTGAGGTGATGAATAGCGTCTGTAAAACTTACTAGTGCTGTGTTAGTACTATGCTTAGGTCTAAAGGCATGCTGAGAGCTGGAAAGTAGGTTGTTAGTGGTCAGGTGATACAGAAGTTGCTGATGAATACTCTTCTCTAGAATTTTGACTAAGGGTGAGAGGATGGCTATGGGGCAGCAGATTGAAATGCCATTAGAGGGGACTCCCTTGTAAAGTGGGATGATGTGAGAGATTTTCCAGAGGTAGGGCACATACTGCTCAGAGATGGAGTGATTGACAAGGATAGATATAGGGTAGGTGATGGATGGAGCAGTTACTTGTAGGAATTATTTTGGGTAGGTGGTCAGCAGCAGGGTTTTAGCTTACTTAGGAGCTTTTTAATATAAGCAGTCTGTGTGGGTTTAAAGGAGAAAGAGTTAGTGTTTATATTGGCAGGAGAGGGGACTGTAAGTAGCAGATTTTGTTGATTGTTCAGGAGGGAGGTTATAGAGTTTATAAAGTGACAGTTCAATTGTGAGGCTAACAATTTGGAGGTGTTGGATTTGGAAGGAGTGGGGGGGGGGGGTGGAGATTTTTTCCATGGTTAATGAGGTAGTTAATATTCTTCCAGAACTTTTGTGAATTGTTTGCATATTTTTGTTGACAGGTATGGAAATAATTTTTTATCATTGTTGATGTGCTTATTAGTTTGATTTCTTAATTGCTGATAAGCTGTGAGATCATTTTCCTCTTTGCTGGACTGGAAATGAGACCAGGCTCTATACCTTTGTTTAATGAGAAGTTTAGTTTCATTAGAAAGCCATGGTAATTGTTTGGATTTGGGTTGAATTTCCCTGGTGGGGGCAAGATTATTTAGGATGTCTAGAAATTTGTTGTTAAAGAATTACTTACTGCAAGGTCCAGTTTCAGGTTTTTTAATGGGGACCAGTCACAGTGTAGTAGTAATTCATTAAATAGGTCAGGTGAAAAGTTTTTCTTAGTATGTGTATATATGAAGGGTATGTAAGATTGGATATGAACTCTTCTTCTAACTAGCAAAGTGGGTGCATGGCCGCTAAGGTTGACAGGTAGGCAGCTGGCTTGGAACTCTACTTTGGCTTGTTGATTAATGTCTAGTGAAGTAATGACTGCTTTTTAGATTGTTTGTCG